>NC_137814.1:59280926-59438426 GCF_963921795.1 Nannobrachium achirus
GGAAATCACAACATAGGAGTAGACATGACAGTTTGTAGTATAATGCTTGTTTCAGGATTTATGATGCAAAATACATTATTTAGTAATAGTGGATATTAAAATACGCATCAAGGGGGAATGTGGGGGACATTTTTAGGAAGGCTCCATATCAGACATTGTTCAAGGAACCAAACTGTAAAGTCTACCAAATGTTATGATTTTATGCTTATATAAACCCCAGGCGGGATTCGATCCAACAACCTTCTGCATGAAAGGCATATGCCCTGACCACTACACTAGGCAGCCACAAGATCTGTTAACCATGTTTGTTTAAAAAGAAAAGTTCTATGTAGGCTGAGTGCCTTGATTTTATTGATTTCTTTTTTATATTTTGGAGGCTTGGGGTGAAATCAATCTGAGTAAATGTAATCTGAGTATTTCTGAAATTTTCGAGTGATCATATTTTCTTTCACTCAGAACAGAAAAATAACGGCCGGTAGAGAAGGGCCAATTTTAAACATGAACGTGATCTGGAGTTAGATCAGACGTGTCAACATTAAAGAGGTTGACATACGCACATGCCATGGGCATCCAGGATGTTAACATCAACTCAACCTGACGTGGGGTTTGAACTCACAACCATCTGTATATCAGGCACAGGCACTGACCACTACACTACAGCAGTCACTCATAATTAACCTGTCATTTAAAAAAAAAACTTTCATGTAATGTACTTGACGCCTTCTTTCCAAAAGATATAGCGCCCCCCTTTGGCCAATTGGGGTAAGATTTGTTTCAGTGATATTTGGACTAACCCTCTACAGTAGTTCATCATGAAAATTTGACTTTGCATGTATGTTTTAGAGGCAGAAGAATAATTGTCATAAAACTGCAATATTCATTGAATTATTAAAAAAGCATGTTTCAATTTTTCTTTTTAATCCGATCTGACAGATCTTTAGATATTGGTCCAAAATTCATGTAAAAAAAGTTCTGTGCACGTGACGCGAAAGTTCCGGAATAAAAGCGGGTTTGAGTGTTTTACAAACTGCTCAAAATGGCAGAAAATCTAAGGTTACTTAACAGCTTACTTAACAAAGACACAGATGGCTTCCGCTTGAGTCAAGGCACGCGTGTATCCAAGTTGCATGTCTTTAAACGAAACGAGGCATGACTTATGCCCCTTTAAAGTTTGAGTTTTCAAACGCTTCGTATAGGGGGGCGCCCCTTTGGCCAATTGGAGTAAGATTGCTTTCAGTGATATTTGGACTAACCCTCTACATATTTGCCAAATGCCATGAACATGTCACTTTGCAAGTATGATTTAGAGGCAGAAGAATAATTTGCACAAAACTGCAATATAGAGTGAATTATTAAAAAATAATGTTTTGCTTTCAAAGAAATCCGCCGGGACATATCTAACCGTATTGGTCCAAAGTTCATGTAAAAAAGGTTTCGCGCACGTTAAGCGAAAATCCCAGAAGGAGATAGATTTTGACTGTTTTTCATATAATTCAAAATTGTGGCAGAAGTAAAGGTCAGAGGTCAAAAGTCAGAGCGTAAAAGTTGTTCGGCATGAGGAGACGCATACGTGTATACAGGTTTCATGGCTGGATCTGAAACAGAGCATGATGCTTTATCTGTTCAAAGTTGGCATTTTTCAAAGGCTTCCTACAGCGCCACCCTTTGGCCGATTGTTGCGAGCTTCGCGTTTTAGCCGTTTGGCATAGTCCTCTGCCATACTGCCGAGTTTCGTAAAAAGCGACTGCACGGTCTAGCCGCTAGAGAAAAAGTGGCGGAAGAATAATAATAATAGTAATGATGAAGTCCAATATCGATGAGTGGCCTTTTGCCACTTTGTGGCCTTGGCCACTAATGAGCTGACACTTGTATCCTATAGGTGTATAATGGCCTGTACTAGTAAGGAAAGCTTCCTCCAAACTTGAATCAAAAGTACAGCCAACTTCCAATAGGAAAACCTCTTTGCTGTTCTCATCAATCACAATGACGTCTAGTGTATTTGCAGTTATATGTGCAAATACATGGGGGTCATTGTTTTGAAACATTTCTGGTTTCACAAGAATGTTTGTAAAACACAACAGAGGAATCAGACACATCTTTTGTAATAATCATGCTGTCATGCCTGGCAATGTAAAGTCCTTTGTAAACATTATAGCCATTTAATATATGAGACATGATTTGATGCTGTCCGTGGTGTAAACAGTAAGAGTCATGCGTATTTGGATACCAAATGGACAGGTTCAGTTTGGTAGGCAGCACTTGGAGTCGTGCTTTTACTGTGAAGATGAGAATATCCTCATCAATAGCTGCATTCTTAAGAATGGAGTGCGACACCGAATGATCAGCTGACTGCAGGCAAGCAACTTACCTTGCAGTCGCAGTCCTGTCCAGCGCTGCTTCCTTTGCTGCGCTCTGAGCGCTAGAAGGTGCGCGCGCGCGCCGGTGGGAGGGAGCGCTCTTGATGTTCCATCGTGGCTCGCTGTTGCGCACATGTTGATTGACAGCTCGGTGATAACAGCTTCAGAGACGCACACAGACTCGCCGTCTCTTTTCCACTCCAGGGAAACACCACTCCAGTTACACAGATCGTTCAGATCGGGCCAGTCAGAGTTTACTCCAAAACCAGTTGCGTTGGTATCCAATTTACCGCTGGGCTTCTTTTTAAACCCAAGGAAGCTGGATGGGTCGCTCGTTTTGGGGACCTTGCGTCGCTCCAGGTCTAGAATGAGCGAGGCTCTGGCGAGCTCTCTGACCGCCCGGTCGTCACAATTTAACATGTTCAATAGGTGTGAAAGGCGTGTGGATATATATGTCCATTCAATGTCCGGTACCCCCAGCCCTCCCTCTCTCTTACTGTGGAATATGAAGTCACGGGTTGTGTGCGTACTCAGGCCCAACCATTCTCTCACTCGCTGTACCGTTTTGTTGTTTAAGTCATACAGTACTTTCTTTGGTATACTGTAGGGACGTCGGTGAAGAGATGGTGTATTTTGGACAGAGCTCCTTGTCCGATCGCCTCCAGTTTCATTACCAGAGGGAGAGGAGAGGAGCTTATTAGGTCTAGCCTGGCCGTGTACTCTGCAACAAGCTTGTTCACTTGCGCTGTCCACTCCCCGGCGATATTACACTTATGGCCGAGGTAGCTGTAGGTTTCGTGGCGTGCAAAGACTTTGATTGGTACATTATTTATTGTAAAGGTTGGGATTGTGTCTGATTTGGCATGGTACCAGCGATTGCCCCCGCTCCTCCTCTCGTAAAAGACAGCACATTTAGATTGTTTCACCTGTAGTCCAGACCACTCCAGAAATTAATCAGTCCTGGAAAGCATGTCTTTTATTACTCCCTCGTGTCGGGAGCACACGACCACGTCGTCTGCGTACCCCTGCACAGGGTTGGGGGAAAAGATGTTGAGAGGCGCACACTGGCACATCCACTGTAGCCATCCATTGATTGCCAGCACAAAGTTTACCGCACTCCAGGGGCAGCCTGTTTTTATACCCAGTTGTAGGGGGATTGGATCAGTGAGCTGTTTGCCTTGGATAAAGGAGTCCCCATAGACGTCTTTGACTATGTCTATATACACCTGGGGCAGGTGGATTTCCTCCAGGGATCTAAACATAATGTCATGCGCCAGGGTTCCAAATGCATCCCGAAAATCAAAAAACACTGCATAGAAGCGGGATGATCGATGCCCGTCTTAAGGCAAAATGCATGTTCATTCATTCCTTGCCTCTCTATGTAGGCTTTCTGTTTTGTGGACAGAATATTATTTTCCGCAAGCCACGGCAGTATGCGAGAGAGGAGGCATTTCATAAACACCTTATCCACGAGTTTCCAACGCCCCATAGTGCATTGCGCAGACGCTGTACCAAGCTTCCGGCGCCGCAGCCGAGTGTGATTTACAAGCTCACAACAGGCTGCATCTGCGACGCGATGTGAGCTTGTATGTCTGCTGTTAAACCAGAAGTGTGGTCCAAACAGGTCCAAATAATCTCCAGTAAACTCCCGCGGAAACAGGTGGATAAACAGTTGGGAGGAGAGAGATGTCTCTCCATGTAGTCGGGATGTTGTCTTTTTTGGGTATTCTGAGAACTAGAGCTCCTTTCCAGGAGTCAGGTACTGTCTTGTTCACCAGACACACACACACACACACACACACACACACACACACACACACACACACACACACACACACACACACAGACAGACAGACAGACAGACAGACAGACAGACAGACTCACACTCACACTCACACACACACACACACACACACACACACACACACACACACACACACTTCGGTTCCAACTGTAGTACCTTGGTGTGGTCCTGGACAGCCAGCTATCATTCATAAGGCACACATTGCATCAGTCACCCGGTCCAAATTTTCCAAAAGCCTCTCCAATTGATCCATAATGCAACAGCATGATTGATTATTTGACTGAATGCCTGAATTGTAAATTGTACTGCAGCATCACACGAAAGCATCAAAAGTATCAGATCCAGAACGCCACGTGACACAGATGATGTGATCTTTATAACCATGGTTCTCTCCTGTTGTGCTCTGTGCTCCACAGAGTATCCTCGCTTCCTCAAGCAGGTGGCGCTGCCTCTACTGAGTAATGCCCAGTGTAAACAGAAGTACTGGGGGAATCGCATCACTGACAATATGATCTGTGCCGGAGCCAATGGAGCGCCCACCTGCAAGGTATAGCCATGTTATTCTGTATTCTTTATTAGGATCACTATTAGCTTCCACGATGTGGCCACTAGTCTTCCTTTGGTCCACATAAAAACCTATACAATAAAAACATACAGTAGATAAAGCTTTGCAATATGACTAAAACCAAAAAGTGAAGTCGCTCTGCATTTAAAATAGACTAGCCTACAGCCCCCTGCGGGGGGCTGGCCCCTTTGTGTGTGTGCCTGTTAGTCCCCCTTGGTGTGAAACAGACAGACTGTGATTTTGCTCTCTCTGGAAGTGCCCCCGGACTGGGAGTGTGCTGCTTGGTGACGCCCATTTGTGATGTAATTCGCATCACAGGACAAAGTCGCCTACAGGCCAAAATTTGGGAAAATATTTTAAACATTTGGGGATTATGAGAAGTAGAGACACATCTGAAGGTGATAAAGTTGATGTTGGGCAAGGTACATGCGTTATTGATTTTTGTATTATGTTTTTTAGACAATTGAACAACTGCTGAACGTGGAGTTACAGATGGAAACACACAAACACACACACACACACGGGGCGATTCTAATTAAGGTTGTGGGATAGAACAATAACCAATAAAGTCACAGATTGTTCACAAAATACACAGATACAGTATACATATTTTTTGATCAAATAAGCAATAGTAGAAAAAACATAATTATTATTATCTATAAAGGACTCAATTTATAAAAGTAACTTTTTAAAAGAAAATCTACTTCTGGTGTGTCTAACCCATTAGGGTTAACCTTAACCCTAATGACCTGAGCTCACTTGCCGATCGAGTGTAATGTTCATGACACAAACCTCAATATAATACCTGTTCATGAAAGAAGTGTGATGTGTTGTTCCAAAATAACATTAAGCATGAACATAAAAAGACAGTATTTTAATTCAACCCCTATGGTTAACCATGAAAAATGTTAATGCATCTCACCATGTATTTTTTTTTTGTCTTTTTTTACGTTTCCCCTCATGCCAATTAAACTCCTTTGAATTGAACTGAATTGAGCTTGTAGATCGGATACAGTATATCTCTGATCTACAAATTGGGCTTATGAGCTATGACTGTGTGTTTCCTCCAGGGTGACTCCGGTGGTCCTCTGGTGTGTGAGAGAGGCGGGGTGTGGACTCTGGTGGGAATCTTTTCCTGGATGGATGGCGAATGCAATGTGAACTACCCCGGCGTGTTCATCCGCGTGTCCAAAGTCAAGAGCTGGATCGACAAGACAGTCGCCTCCAACTGAGGAGTCCACGCTCGCTGAATGTACCAAACATGTCAGTTCTTTGTCTTTTTCTTGCTTGATCTCATCCCCGCCCTCTTCTTCCCTTTCATTCTTCATGGAAATAACGATATGATGGCAATGATGCACAAAACCTATGATGTGACAATATAGCGGATTCTGATCATGCTTACAAACACCACTAAATATACAACTATGTTTACATAGTACAGTACATACAGTACATCCGAGTGTTTGACCATGAGGTAATACACATTCTAGCAGTTTTAACAGTTACTGTCATCTACTAACTGGTGCAATGATTTGTCCATCTGTAACTAAAGCTTGCATGAAGTAAACTCTTTAAGCATCAAATGAATGACTTTGTTTGCATGGAGGGGTGGTGAGGGGAGGGGAGTGGGTAGATGAGATGATATGCAACTGATTTAAAGGGTCTACACCATGCTTTTAAAACTCTATTTTTTGTATACATATATGCTCAAAATTGAGTCTTAGACAGGTCTTAACCCTCAACAAACACCCTGACCATTCCTTTTGTTTCTTATAGCTGTGCTATAATTAGGCTCTCCAGCTGCAATACCAAAACGGCCTTTGTTTGCTCAGGGGCGCATCTAGTGGGGTTTTTCCACCCCTCCCCCTCCCCCCTCCCCTCCTCTCCTCTCCACTCCACAGACCAAAAATAGGATAATGTTGCAGCTCTGATTATAGCCTACTGTAGGCCTATGTTGTATGATATAAGCCTACTGTCAAATGACACAGGGCGACCGTTGCTAGACCAGACATTAGAGAACGTTAATCTACATTAGACAATCAACCCCACCCGCATTGTATTTATGTATAATGTATAAAAATGTATGAAATATAACAGCCCATAAACCATAAAACTGTCTCCGCGACTCACAAATGGGTCCCGACCCAGTGTTTGGGAAACAGAGAGAAGCATCCATTTCATAGTAAAGTACGTTCAGAATCGGCGATGCATACTACGTATCACTCACGGTGTCTGGTCGCTCTAGATGTGGGAAGAAAAGGATCATGGCCCCAAATAACGTTTAAATATCTTGCAATTGGCGACGAGTCTCTTACTAAATCGGCAAGATTACATTACATAACATGAATACATAAAAGCTAAGCTATATAACCTCTCCATCATCATAGTCAGTGGTGCGTGTCCCCCACGCGTGCATGCGTCTACCGGAACATGTGTGGCCGATCGCCCCCCGCTACCCCCGCCTCCCCGTTTTTTGCTCCCAGACCACGCCCCTGACCGTCGCGATTGGCCGGCTGGACTCGGCTGTACTTCCTGGCTATGTCCTGTGTGTACTGTTGTTGTCACGTCGCTCTAGTGCTGTAGAATGATGTTTGAATACGCGGAGACTTTCTCAAAATGAAAATGCGCGTGCTTTACAACGCTGATGATGTAAAATTCGATTACTGTACCACATGAATAGCATGGCATTACTGCCCACAGAAAAGCATGATATCGATGTTGCAGTATGCAGTTTATAGCTTCATGTTTGGTTTGGGAAGAGAGAGAGAGAGGGGGGGGGGGAACGTCTGGAGACTGATGCTAGCGTGGAATCAGACTATTTTGAGTTCATTTTATTATTGTTATTATTATTATTATTATGTTGGGGAAGAGAGAGGGAGAGGGGGGGGGGGTGTCTGGAGACTGATGCTCTAAAGTAGCCAGCGTGGAATCAGGCTATTTTGATTTCATTTTATTATTGTTATTATTATTATTATTAATAAGGAACAACTGTGGGAATAGGGGAAGAGAGAGAGAGGGGGGGGGAAATGCTCTAAAGTAGCCAGCGTGGAATCAGGCTATTTTGATTTCATTTTATTATTGAAAAAAAATACTGGGTTAGGGTTAGGGCCCACCACATAAATAGGACTAATAATTGCACACCAATAAAGCATTTACATTTTTTATTTGACAAGCTTGGGAGAGAAGACTTGTAATTGAACGTATGGGTAGCCTAGTATATACATAGAGATGATTAATGAGGTGTTACATTGATGCTAATTCTACACCACCTGAAAGGTAGATATATGAGCCATCAGAATTCCATCCATTCCTCCTCCTCCTACATTATTCTATAGGCCTATTGTCTGAATGACATCATTGTTAGTAGAGATGCTTGATGAGGCGTTACATTAGATCAGACAAATATACTTCAAAAGGTACATAAATAGCAAAATAGCCTGATTCCACGCTGGCTACTTTAGAGCATCAGTCTCCAGACATCCCCCCTCTCCCTCTCTCTTCCCCAACATAATAATAATAATAATAACAATAATAAAATGAACTCAAAATAGTCTGATTCCACGCTAGCATCAGTCTCCAGACGTTCCCCCCCCCCCTCTCTCTCTCTCTCTTCCCAAACCAAACATGAAGCTATAAACTGCATACTGCAACATCGATATCATGCTTTTCTGTGGGCAGTAATGCCACGCTATTCATGTGGTACAGTAATCGAATTTTACATCATCAGCGTTGTAAAGCACGCGCATTTTCATTTTGACAAAAGTCTCAACAGTACACACAGGACATAGCCAGGAAGTAACCTCGCCTCACCAGGCTTTCCTGAGAGAAAGCCAGGAAGTACAGCCGAGTACAGCCGGCCAATCGCGACGGTCGGGGGCGTGGCCTGGGAGCAAAAAACGGGGAGGCGGGGGTAGCGGGGGGCGATCGGCCACACATGTTCCGGTAGACGCATGCACACGTCCCCCACACTCCCAAGCCCCCACCGTTGCGCACAGATTCACCGGGAAATACTCGGTCGCCGCTCGGTCTGGTCGCTTACCTCTTCCTCCTGTTTGGAGCGTTTTCATCCGCAGCGCAGCGGGCAGCAGTTGTAAACCCAGCGGCGGGGTTTACAACAGTAGCTCTGGTTTTTACCCGAAGGGCGGGGGGGAACGCGTGTGACGTCACATGCGTCAACTCTCAGAACAGCACTGTTCTGAGAACCTGTGGAAAGCTTTTCAACTCTGCCTTCCCAAAAACAGAGAAAGACACAATGGTCAGAAATAGGACTTTGTGAGGATAGGAGGTGCCAGTGGGACCCCAAAGTGGGACCCCCCCCAAAAAAAGGTTTTAAAATAGAAAAAGGGAAAATTCATGGTGTAGGTCCTTTAAATACAAAGTAACATGGTAACAATACAACACAACATGAGTGCATATTATTGTGGACATTAGCTACACTTGGTGTGGTGTTTAGGGATGGAGCTCGTACATCTTTATTGATAATGAGCACCTTATCATCCTGTTAATTGAGCCGTGCTTTTATCGAGTCCAGTAATCAGTGTTTTCTATCCTAATATTTTGTGGAAAGACGTGAAACGACAAATTCTGAACATAACTGGTGAACATAAATCTCTTTTATTGGCCTGTTGTTGTGACTGTGAGTTTGTGGCTGACCACCATGAACATTAAAAAAAGTAAAAAATATTATCATTGAATATCATTAAAACAATCATCCATTAATGAGAAATAAGAGCTAAATGGCTTTAATATTAGGAACTGTAATAACTTGTTTAAACATGACCTCATGGGCCGCTATGCTCGATAACAGGCTTGATAAACCCAAAGCTTATTGATACCGGGTAATCAATACATTTGTTATGGAGTTTGTAACAGGCGGGGGTTTGGAGCTCCATCCCTAGTGGTGTTGGAGGAGAGTGGGTGGAATAATGCCACGATACGACAAGGAATATCCACTTCAGGATGTTTACTGGCAGAACGGCAGCTTACATCATCAACAGGCAATAACAACAGCACTTCCCTGACAGGTTCACACTTATTATCAGCATGCAGGTATAGGCTCTAGAATAACTCACACAATGCTGTAAGCGAGTTTCTAAATTCTAGGAGAGCTAAGGCAAGGAGCACTCGTTTTCACCAGCGTCGGCAGGTTAGCTACTCAGCGTCTGTTTTACTGAGGTTAAGGTTAGGGTTAGAGTTAGGGTTAGGGTTAAGTTTAGGGTTAGAGTTAGGGTTAGGGTTAAGTTTAGGGTTAGGGTTAAGGTTAGGGTTAGAGTTGGGGTTAGGGTTAGGAATGGTTAAGGATAGGTTCAGGTTTTGGTGCACCTCTGCCGCGGTCCAAGTGACTACAATGGAGCGCTCCCTATCTCCGGTTCAACCAATCACAAGCTTCAAAAATTAGTCCGGGGCATGGTTTTGCCTGAGCTCTCCTAGATTTTGGAAACTCGCATGCTGTAAGGCACTTTGTAATACAGTCTCTGTCTTTGGCTGCCGGTCCCTGGTACAGACAGAGGATTATTCACTCTATACGTCCAGACACTCTGGGATCTGGAAGGCAACTCACTAAACAGGCAGGCTGCACAAATATACATGGGAACTCCCTGTGTCTGTGAGCCAATAAGAACACATTACGTTCAGTAAACACACACACACACACACACACACACACACACACACACACACACACACACACACACACACACACACACACACACACACACACACACACACACACACACACACACACACACACACACAATAGGCTGTAGCCACTGCTGTAGCTGGGAATAGGCTGGCATGTGTTCCCGCGTTACAAAGTTTATAGTTTGTCTGTGCTCTGATGAACCTAGTTTTGTTGTTTGGACTAAAGCTGTTGTTTTGCATAGTGTTGTATGTCTCTCACATTCCAAAACCAATTTGCTCTAGAATTGTCTATCTTCAAAACACTCAATAGTTGTCCATATGAACACCTTGTGTGTAATGATGGGCGGGCACGACAAGGATTCCTACAGTTTAGCAGACTTTACTGATGTAACTACTGTGGGGACCCAGATTCAAAACTCAACCAACACCAGACAAATGGACAGTTTAAGCCACTCTGGGCACGTTTATTTAGAATAAAGCAGAATAAATCAACAGCAGCGGAGCCTCACTCCGATAAATGCAAGTACTTTCACAAACACAAAGTAAATCGTCTTCTTGAACGTTTCAGAATAACTTAGGTAAACCTTTGTTTAAAGGATCAGCTGCTTTCTAGGCAGAGCAAAGTCAAACAACTTAGGTGAGTATAAGTAGGGATGCGGTATCGGTACTCGTGGTATCGGTACTCGACCCGATACAACCCTATTTTGCTGTACTCGTACTCGCCAGATACTTCTCACGGCAGCGCCCGATACTCTGCTGGGGTGTCACAAGGGGGAGAAAAGTGGGACTGAGTTACTAGGGCTCAAGGTGAAAGCCAGGGCCTTAATTATTTTATACTTTTGCTATTGAAAAATAGCAGATATGCAAGCTCACAGTGCCGCACTGCGAACGAGGCACCAGTGCTCCAACGATACAGCTGCGACCACTTAAAGGCATCAGCATCACGGCATGCCTTGTTGCGCTAAACTTACCTCTAAAGTTGAATCTCTTTCATATATCCTTCACCACCTCACGCAAATTGCAAAGTATAGGCTACTGTAGGTAAGTTAAACTTCCCACTAGAAAGCTGTGTGTGTGTGTGTTTGTTTGTTTGTTTGTCTCTGTCGCTCTTGTCTTGCAAGCTCGCTCTCTCGGTGAAGTGTGTGTCTGTCTGCAGGGACGTGCAGAGAAATTTTAGAGAGGCAGGGGCTGATATTTCTAGAAGGCCTTTTGGTGGACAATTCTCTTGAATGCAGCCTTCAGTTATGGTATGGAAAGGGCCCGGGGACATTTGCATTTTTTACCATAGTAAAAAAATGCATTCATGGACACTTTTACAGACTGATCTGGCAGGGGCTCAAGCCCCCGTTGATGTCAAATTGTCAATGTGTGTACGTGCCTGCCTGCCAGTGTAGCACAGCTGAAAAAAGACGATTGATTGAAGAGAATAGAGATTCTGTGGGCTTCGCCACCTAGTGGTGGAAGAAATTACCTCTGGGAACTCAGATTGCTGTGGGCTAAATCAATGAATGCATTTCTGAGAATACCAGAAAAAAATAATAATTTGACATTATGTTATAGTTGCGGAAATTGGATAGTATATTTTTTTAGAGGAAAAAAAAAAGCGTAATTTAAATACATTTTGTATTATTAATTGTACTCGTATCGGTACTCGGTATCGGCGAGTACTCAACATGAAGTACTTGTACTCGTACTCGGTCAGCAAAAAAGTGGTATCGGGACATCCCTAAGTATAAGCACAATTAAAGCTCTCCCCGACCCGGGGCGGATTGATACTTGCAGTGTTCTCAGTAGTAGGGATATGTTTCAAGGCACAGTTTCAAAGCCGTCACACCCAAGGGCAGTGCGCATAGAGTACGACATGTTTACAGGTACAATTCCAAAACCCTCGCACCCTCCTTCGTGCGGCTCTCCAGGACAGTATCAGCGCCTCCTTTATATTGCCTGGTGAAGGACAGACAACGTCGGGTTAGTATTGCATTCCTCTGTATTACAATTAGAAGCAGAATATGTGGAGTGTAGCTCAATATCTAAAGCATTCTTACCGCCATTAGCCCGACCGCCAGCATAGTGAGTCAGTGCAGACTGAGGCAGAGGAGGCTCTTTTGTTTGGCCAGGGGACCCAGCCCTGAGCAACGCAGCTGTACTCAGATTAGGCTGATTGAACAGGTAATTCGGCAGGTAACGCCCTTCTATTACCTGTCCCAGGGCTGGGCGTCGTCTCTGAGAGCCAGCTCTCCTCCCTCTCCACTGACACACTGTGCTGTGGGGCTCACCTGTGAGGCGGTTGCCTAGCGACACTCCACACATCCTCCCCCTAAGCTCGCCGCTGCTAACGGGAGCTTCACTCTTCTCATCTTCATACAGCCTTGAAAGGGCATCGGCATGGGGGATTTGTTTCCCGGGTCTATGTTCCACATTGAAATGATAATCTTGGAGCTCCAGGAACCAGCGTGTGACTCGGCTGTTCCTATCCTTGTTGCGAGACATCCACTTCAGGGGCGCATGGTCAGTGATGAGGGTGAAGGTGCGGCCCCACAGGTAATACCTCAGGTGATGTATGGCCCACTTCACGGCAAGAGCTTCTTTCTCCACGACGGCATAGTTCCTCTCATGCTTCAACAGCTTCCGGCTGACATATAGGACGGGGTGCTCCTCTCCATTCACCACCTAGGCGAGCACGGCTCCCAACCCGGTATTGGAGGCGTCGGTGTGGAGCATGAAGGGCTTTTTGAAGTCTGGTGCCACCAGCACAGGTTCCTCACACAGGGCGTCTTTCAACGTTTGTAAAGCTGTTTCCGTCTCGGGCGTCCACCTGACCAGTCGGGGCAGGGACTGGCGCGTCAGGTCGTATAGGGGGGCTGCAACAGTAGCATAACCTTTAATAAACTTTTGATAATATGACAACAAGCCTAAATATGACTTCACCTGTTTCTGGGTGACAGGGCGGGGCCAGTTCCTTATTTTTTCCACTTTCCTCTCCTGGGGTTTCACACACCCCCGACCGATTGTGAAACCGAGGTAGTTTGTCTCGGTGAGACCGACGCGACACTTCTTGGCGTTGGCAGTGAGCCCAGCCTTGCGGAGGGCCCCTAGGACAGCTTCCAGGTGGTGGAGGTGCAGGTCCCAGCTGGAGCTGTGGATCACGATGTCGTCGAGGTAGGCGGCTGCGTAGTCCCGGTGGGGTCTCAACACGCAGTCCATCAGCCGTTGGAAGGTGGCGGGGGCCCCATGGACTCCGAAAGGTAGGACGGTATACTGGTAGAGTCCCTCGGGGGTGGAGAACGCCGTCTTCTCCTTGGCCCTCTCCGTCAGGGGTACCTGCCAGTACCCTTTCGTGAGGTCGAGGGTGCTCACGTACCGCGCCGGGCCCAGTCGTTCGATCAGCTCGTCTACTCGTGGCATGGGGTATGCGTCAAAGGCGGAGACTTCATTCAGCTTTCGGAAGTCATTGCAGAAGCGTAGAGACCCATCTGGCTTCGGGACGATGACGATAGGGCTGGACCATGGGCTTCGAGACTCCTCGATCACTCCGAGCTCCAACATCATCTCCACTTCTTCCTTGATGGCTTTACGTCTGGCTTCTGGGATACGGTACGGTCGCTGTCGGACCACCCTTCCGGGTGTAGTTATGATGTCATGGCGAATGACCGGGGTCCGACCGGGCAGGGCGGAGAAGACGTCACGGGCCCGACTCAGCACTTCTTTTACGTCCTGCTTCTGAGCCGGGGCTAGGTCCTCTCCTATGGGCACTTCAGGGAAAGACTGGGGAGAACTGGACGTTAATAGGACAGAGGACGGCAGAGGCTCCGCCACATGCCATTTCTTCAACAGGTTCACATGGTAAATCTGTTTCCGTTTCCGGCGGCCCGGCTGGCTCACACAATAGTTCACAGGGCCCACTTTCTCCACCACCTCGTAGGGGCCGTGCCATTTTGCCAGAAATTTACATTCAGAGGTGGGTATTAGGACCAAGACTTTCTCCCCCACTTTGAATTCTCTAATGGTGGCCCCCCGGTTATAAGTGCGAGCTTGCTCCCGCTGGGCTTGTTGCATATGCTCTCTGACTATGGGCCACACCTTCCTGGCCCGGGCCTGCAGAACATCTACATGTTCAATTACGTTCCGGTGGCCTGGCTGTTGGCTCTCCCAAGTTTCTTTTGCAATGTCTAGTAGTCCACGGGGACTCCTCCCATACAACAGTTCAAAGGGGGAGAAGCCCGTGGAGGACTGGGGAACCTCTCGGATGGCAAACAGTACATATGGAATTAATTGGTCCCAATCTTTCCCATCTTTGTCAATTATTTTCTTTAGCATTTTCTTTAATGTCGCATTAAAGCGTTCACAGAGGCCATCAGTCTGGGGGTGAAAGACTGACGTACGTATACGTTTAACTTTAAGCCACCGATACAACATTGACAAAACTCTTGACATAAAACAGGTGCCCTGGTCAGTCAAAATTTCATTCGCAATCCCCACCCGGCTAAACAGCATGACTAGTTCGTGTGCTATGGCCTTGGCTGTAGCCGCCGCAAGGGGAATGGCTTCGGGAAACCTAGTGGCATGGTCGATTATTACAAGTAAGTATTTGTGACCTCGGCCAGATTTTGGTAGGGGCCCCACAATGTCCATGGCGATACGTGAGAATGGGGTTTCAATAATTGGCAGAGGTATCAGGGGGTTTCTAAAGTAGGGCCGTGGGGCCGTTTTCTGGCAGTCTGGGCAGCTTTTACAAAAATCCTCTACTGCCCGCTTTACGCCGGGCCAGTAAAACCGGGCCAAAATACGTTCGTAAGTCTTTTCTACTGCCAAATGAGCCCCCAGTTGGTGAGTGTGAGCTAAATACAGAACCCGTGACACATAAGACTTAGGGACCAACAATTGCTCTAGAGTGTCACCTGCCCTGTCTTTAGTTAGCCTGTACAATAGGTCATTTTTCACTATAAAGCAAGGAAACGTGTATTCACTCACCCCCTCACACTTTTGGCCGTCTATGGCCACCACACGCTGTCTGGCTAGGTTCAGGTTCGGGTCCGCCCACTGGTCGGCGGCGTACTTCCCGCTCCTCGGCCCACGGTCCGGCTCCAATGCCGAAAACCCGGGGACTTCATCTCCCTCCGGCGTCACGCTGTCCTCTGCGGCCGCCCGGCGTCCCCGCCGGGTCCGCGCTCCACTGGTTGCCAACCCGTCTTCACTTTTCTCGCTCTCCCTCTCGAGCGCCTCCTCCCCCCCTCTTCTTTCCTCCGCGGAGGTGCTGTCGTCGTGGGCCTCGTCGCTCGGGCCGAACACGGGGCAGGCGCGGTAGGTGGTTCTCGGCTGGCTGTGGCGGGGACGGCGTCGTCTTCGCACTTCGAGGTTTCGTCTCGGCGGCCAGTACTGATCGTAGAGCGGGCAGTCAGAGCCGATGAGCAGTGGGACAGGGAGGTTGGGAACCACTCCAGCCGTCACGAGCAGGTCTCCCCTCGGCGAGAGCACTTTGATCTGTGTGACGGGGTAGAAGCGGAGATCGCCGTGGACGCAGGTTACGGGAACGGTGACGTCGCCCACCTTCCCCGCCAGGTCAGGGCGAACTAGTGTGACAGCGCTGCCCGAATCTAATAGGGCGTGGGTGTCCACGCCGTGGATGCGCACCGGTACTATGGCGTGCCGTCGTCTTCCCGTGCCGGAGTGTAGACACGGCCTTGGCGGCTCCGAGCCGGACGCACTGGGCATGGACACGTCCCTCCTCACCTCCGGACAGGACCAGGACAGGTGATCCGGCTGGCCGCAGACGTAGCACCGCCGCTGGGTAGGGGGAGTTCGCCCGCTTCTCTCCGGCGGCGCGCTCCGGGGACGTGGAGGCGAGCGGGGAGCGTTTGGTCGCCGTTGTCTCTCTCGGCCGGCGCGCTCCTCCCGCCTCATCATCTCTGTGCTGACATGGTGGTTTTCAAGCAGGGCTATCAGCTCTTCCAATGAACCGGGACTCACTCTAGATGCGTATTGTCGGGCGTCTGGCGGCAATGCTCTAATACAGCGGTCGATTACGAGTCTCTCCACAGCGGGGGGATCACCCGGGCTGGTCAGCCAGCTAGTCGTCAGACGAAGCAGGGAAGCAAGCTGGGCACGGGGCGGCCCGTCTGTTCGATACATCCAATTGTGGTACCGCTGTGCCCGGGCCGGGATACTATAACCATAACTCGCTAATATGGCTGCCTTTAATTTATTGAAGTCTCGAGCGTCAACTGTTGAGAGGTCGCGGCAAGCGCGCTGCGCCTCACCGGTCAGAAACGGTGCCAAAATCGCGGCCCACTCAGCCTGTGGCCACCGTTCCTGAGTAGCAGTGCGCTCAAATAGTTCCAAATAAGCTTCAATATCATCGTCACCGGGGGCAAACTTAGTAAGTACCTCGGCTGGGGCTCGCGCTGCTGCTGTATCCCTATTGATTTTACGTACAAGCTCATGCACGGCTGTCTGTAGCTCAGCCTGGCTTTTTAACAGCGCCGTAAGCGCCTGTGCATGCTCCATTGTGTGTGGTTGGTGAGGTTCGAGACCCGATTCTCCACCAAATGTGGGGACCCAGATTCAAAACTCAACCAACACCAGACAAATGGACAGTTTAAGCCACTCTGGGCACGTTTATTTAGAATAAAGCAGAATAAATCAACAGCAGCGGAGCCTCACTCCAATAAATGCAAGTACTTTCACAAACACAAAGTAAATCGTCTTCTTGAACGTTTCAGAATAACTTAGGTAAACCTTTGTTTAAAGGATCAGCTGCTTTCTAGGCAGAGCAAAGTCAAACAACTTAGGTGAGTATAAGCACAATTAAAGCTCTCCCCGACCCGGGGCGGATTGATACTTGCAGTGTTCTCAGTAGTAGGGATATGTTTCAAGGCACAGTTTCAAAGCCGTCACACCCAAGGGCAGTGCGCATAGAGTACGACATGTTTACAGGTACAATTCCAAAACCCTCGCACCCTCCTTTGTGCGGCTCTCCAGGACAGTATCAGCGCCTCCTTTATATTGCCTGGTGAAGGACAGACAACGTCGGGTTAGTACTGCATTCCTCTGTATTACAATTAGAAGCAGAATATGTGGAGTGTAGCTCAATATCTAAAGCATTCTTACCGCCATTAGCCCGACCGCCAGCATAGTGAGTCAGTGCAGACTGAGGCAGAGGAGGCTCTTTTGTTTGGCCAGGGGACCCAGCCCTGAGCAACGCAGCTGTACTCAGATTAGGCTGATTGAACAGGTAATTCGGCAGGTAACGCCCTTCTATTACCTGTCCCAGGGCTGGGCGTCGTCTCTGAGAGCCAGCTCTCCTCCCTCTCCACTGACACACTGTGCTGTGGGGCTCACCTGTGAGGCGGTTGCCTAGCGACACTCCACACTACGCTCACCGAAAGATCTGCAAACTCGGCAAGCATGTTGTGTAGAGTCTGTATAGACATACACCTCGTTGTGTGCTTGTAGATCGTCTATTGTTCGCTGTTTGGCGACCAATCCCGACCCTCCGCGGGTTCTGGCTGCACGGGGTCTGTCTTGTTATCAATCGTCGGCCCAAAACTGAAGGACATGGAATATAGGCTACTGACAAGGCGCACCTTCGCACAACGCTAATAGGCTCTTATTAATCAGAGGGGGCTTTATTCAATCATACATGCATTTTGCACCAGTGCTTATAACTGCCTAATTGCGGAGGACACATTTCTTTATGGCTGCTTTTCAACCAGTGGTCCTTGAGGGGATCCCAGGTGGTCCCCAGCTAAAGAGTTGTGGACCACCTTATATATGTAACTAAAATGAAACCAAATGGACCCACCCGTTAACTGTAAGCGTAAAATTAATTGACGGTATAGCTGGCACGGAGCGCGACGCGTCTGTCTGTCTGGAGCGCGACGCGTCTATCTGTCTGTCTGTCTGTCTGTCTGTCCATCCATCACAGCAGCGCACCCCCCCCCCCCTCGCTATTTATCTATCCATCCAGAGCGCGCGCGACAGACAGACAGACAGACAGACAGACAGACAGGCAGGCAGGCAGGCAGGCAGGCAGGCAGGCAGCGCGACAGACAGCCAGCGCTTGCGAGGTCAACTATTTCTCTCTCTCTCTCTCTCTCTCTCTCTCTCTCTCTCTCTCTCTCTGTCTCTCTCTCTCGGATGGATGGATGGATGGAAGGATGCACTCATGCATGTTAACCTGGGGGTCCTAGAAATGAAAACGTTTGAGAATCACTTTTAGAGCCTGGTGGTCCCTGGCATACAACCATTGCTCTACACAGAATGGAAACGACAGTTACCAGACTACCATGAATATTGTGGATAATACCCTTCTATTTAATCATTTTGGGGATGATGATGTTGTCATCTGCCCATTTATCAATTTTGTAAAAATAAATTGGTTGAACAGAACTCATATTTTGGGACCATCGCTCCATTGTTCACAATGGTTTGTAATGCAGGCTTGTGCAGGCTGCTACCCCTGGAAGTCATGTGATCCAAGATGGCCGCGGTGTGAATATGGTCTATTGATAAAACTGCACACATCGCGAAGCCAGACATCCCTTCCTTCACTGAATATGGATGGTCTCTCAGTGATGGGAAGGCAGTCCCCTGTCCATCTACAGAGCCAGCCTGGCCTATATCAATGGACAAGGCAATATCATGTACACTAGCTGTATCAAAGGCTGCCAGAAAAACTGTTCATGTGCGAAGAAGGGAATTGCATGCTACTTGGGGTGTCGTTGCCAAGGACTGGAGACAAGATGCAGCAGGATAGGTATACATGACAGTGATAGTGACTAGCAATTATTTGCATTATAATGCAGCCTGTTTTAATCATGTGTTCATTATAATTTCCCTGAAGCTGAAGTTGTTGGAAAGCATGTGCATGTCTATGTGTGAAAGACCCAAAAAGGCAGTTGCATTCATTTCATTGAGATAATCTCTCTCTTTTTTTTTATTAAAAAATAATTTCTAAGATACATTGTTTTGGTCTCTGATTTTATCTGAAGTCATTGCTACAACTACATACAGTAGAATCGGACAGGAAATATAATATCTCGTTTACAGCCATTTTGACAACATGCAAACTCAAGAATAATACAGGTATAAGTCCCTTCTGTGCCATAAATCTTAGCAAATGGATATATTGCTTGTATTTGCAAAAGCAGTCAACAATCATGGTAGAAATTATGTTAAAGCTCTATTTTGGGAGTCCACCATCTTGCAAATATGCACAATAAAGGTCCAGACACACCCAATAATAAAATTAGCTATTCCATAGACCATATTCACACCGTGGCCATCTTGGATCACATGACTTCCTGGGGTAGCAGTCTGCACAAGCCTGCATTACAAACCATTGTGAACAATGGAGCGATGGTCCCAAAATATGACTTCTATTCAACCAATTTATTTTTACCAAATTGACAAATGGGCAGATGACAACATCAACATCCCCCAAATTATTAAATAGAAGGGTATTATCCACAATATTCATGGTAGTTAGGTTGCAGTGTTACTCTGTACAAAGACTTGCTACAGTATGCAGACTAGTGCTTGCTCTGCCTTCATATTATTAATATTACAACTTTTTCTTGAAAAACGGATGCTAAAATAAAAGCTTCATACATATGTTTCTATTCAAAAATGACCACAAAAAGCGTAAAATAATGATAAAATAATCATTTTGGCCGTCATCGACACTTTGTTTACATTCTAGTCTTTTAGACTAGCATCCTTTTTTCAAGAAAAAGTTGACTATAGCTCCTTTAATATGATAGTGGAGCAAGCACTGCACAGATAGCAAGTCTTTGTACACAGTAAGGTTGCAGCCTAACTACCATGAATATTGTCGATAATACCCTTCCATTTAATCATTTTGGGGATGATGATGTTGTCATCTGCCCATTTATCAATTTTGTAAAAATAAATTGGTTGAACAGAACTCATATTTTGGGACCATCGCTCCATTGTTCACAATAGACCATATTCACACCGTGGCCATCTTGGATCACCTGACTTCCTGGGGTAGCAGCCTGCACAAGCCTGCATTACAAACCATTGTGAACAATGGAGCGATGGTCCCAAAATATGAGTTTATGAGCTTATTTTTTTATAAAATATTTTCGAAACATTATTTTTATTTTAGCATCCGTTTTTCAAGAAAAAGTTCTAATATTAATAATATGAAGGCAGAGCAAGCACTAGTCTGCATACTGTAGCAAGTCTTTGTACCGATTAACACTGCAACCTAACTAGTATGAATATTGTGGATAATACCCTTCTATTTAATAATTTTGGGGATGTTGATGTTGTCATCTGCCCATTTGTCAATTTGGTAAAAATAAATTGGTTGAATAGAAGTCATATTTTGGGACCATCGCTCCATTGTTCACAATGGTTTGTAATGCAGGCTTGTGCAGACTGCTACCCCAGGAAGTCATGTGATCCAAGATGGCCACGGTGTGAATATGGTCTATTGAGTCTCCCATGGTCAGACACCCTTAAATAGACACCAAGTTTGCGTTTCTAGCTCATCTGGTTCAGAAGTTAGAGGCAAAACCTATTTTCTGGGTCCTTACATTATGGCGGCCATATTGTGGCGGCCATATTGGATTTCATGGAAACTTGCAATACAAAAAAATGTCATATGTATACCATTGATCAACCTGTGAAGTTTCGTGGAAATATCCCTCAGTTTAACATTTTGCCCTATTCACCCCCCATTAAAACTAATAGGGGCTAATATTGAGGCGGCCATATTGGACTTTGTTGTACAAATTGACCGGGTTGTCCATATAGGTTGTGATCCTACTGGGTCATAGATAATATTTCTGGTGGACAACTTTGTATGTCGGGGCAAATGCAGGTTTCCTTAAAAAAGGCTGGTTTGCCCCCTGGGTACAACAATCATGGTAGAAATTAAGTTAAAGCTCGATCTATTTTGGGAGTCCACCATCTTGCAAATATGCACAATAAAGGTCCAGACACACCCAATAATAAAATGAGCTATTCCATTGAGTCTCCCATGGTCAGACACCATGAAATAGACACCAAGTTTGCGTTTCTAGATCATCTGGTTCAGAAGTTAGAGGCAAAACCTATTTTCTGGGTCCTTACATTATGGCGGCCATATTGTGGCGGCCATATTGGATTTCATGGAAACTTGCAATACAAAAAATGTTCATATGTATACCATTGATCAACCTGTGAATTTTCGTGGAAATATCCCTCAGTTTAAAATTTTGCCCTTTTATCTATTATGGCTGCTAGAGCAGCTCTTTTCAGGTGCAGGCCAAATAGCTGAGGCCAAACTGGTCAAAAATCATCAATTTGGTGCACTTGGTGAAGAGTTTCTGATTTTTGGTATGGTGTTAGGTATGGGTATAAGGTTTTCAAAAACCATCGCAAACAAGTTGGGCTCACCCCCTAGTGGTCTGTTTGCAATGAATAAAATATTAGATACGTCAGTATTTGGTTCAAACCCAAAATAATTAATGAAAGAGATGTTTCAATGGATTCTGTTACTATTGGGTATGATAAACAACATACTAAAAATTCTGGAAAAAATAACTACCGGAAAGGCACCATTTTCAAGATGGCGTCCACAATGGCTGCCGGGAGCTGAAAATGACTATAAACTGGGTTTTAATGTGTAAAAATTCATAATAAATCTGCACTTGGTGAAGAGTTTTAGATTTTTGGTATGGTGTTAGGTATGGGTATAAGGTTTTCAAAAAACATCGCAAACAAGTTGGGCTCGCCCCCTAGTGGTCTGTTTGCAATGAATTCAATAGTAGATTTGTCAGTACATGGTTGAAACCCCAAATAATTGATAAAAGAGATTTGTCAACTGATTCTGTTACTATTGGGTATGATAAACAACATACTAAAAGTTTAGGAACAAATAACTACCGGAAAGGCACCATTTTCAAAATGGCGTCCACGATGGCTGCCAGGAGCTTGAAATGCCTATGAACTGGGTTTTAAAGTGTAAAAAATCATAATAAATATGCACTTGGTGAAGAGTTTTTGAATTTTGGCATGGTGTTAGGTATGGGTATAAGGTTTTCAAAAACCATTGCAAACAAGTTGGGCTCGCCCCCTAGTGGTCTGTTTGCAATGAATCAGATATTAGATAGGTCAGTATATTTTAGACCACTAGGGGGTGAGCCCAACTTGTTTGCGATAGTTTTTGAAAACCTTATACCCATACCTAACACCATGCCAAAATGTAAAAGCTAGTTACCAAGTGCATATTTTATATGAATTTTTACACATTAAATAGGCATTTTTAGCTCCTGGCAGCCATCGTGGACGCCATCTTGAAAATGATGTCTTTCCGGTAGTTATTTTTTCCTAAACTTTTAGTATGTTGTTTATCATACCCAACAGTAACAGAATCCATTGATAAATCTCTTTTATCAATTATTTGGGGTTTCAACCATATACTGACAGATCTACTATTGAATTCATTGCAAACAGACCACTAGGGGGAGAGCCCAAATTGTTTGCGATGGTTTTTGAAAACCTTTTACCCATACCTAACACCATACCAAAAATCTAAAACTCTTAACCAAGTGCAGATTTATTATGAATTTTTACACATTAAAACCCAGTTTATAGGCATTTTCAGCTCCCAGCAGCCATCGTGGACGCCATCTTGAAAATGGTGCCTTTCCGGTAGTTATTTTTTCCAGAATTTTTAGTATGTTGTTTATCATACCCAATAGTAACAGAATCCATTGAAAAATCTCTTTCATCAATTATTTGGGGTTTGAACCATATACTGACATATCTAATATTTGATTCATTGCAAACGGACCACTAGGGGGTGAGCCCAACTTGTTTGCGATGGTTTTTGAAAACCTTATAACCATACCTAACACCATACCAAAAATCAGAAACTCTTCACCAAGTGCACCAAATTGATGATTTTTGACCAGTTTGGCCTCAGCTAAAAGGCATTTTCTGTAGGTGGCAGCAGCTTCAACAGGGTTGATCGGTTATTTAGGAACTTGTACACTCTCAGCTTTGCCAGGTCAAAGTCCTCTGAATGGTCAGCTTTTGATGCATATACAGCTATTGTGAGGTCTCTAGCCTGATTATTGACATCCTCTGAGAGGGAATAAGAGGAATTTTCACCAAACTCCTGCAGGGAGATCTAGACCCATGCTGGTCTTGAACCATGCCTTCTTTCCAGTGAAAAGGGGATAGCTGGTGGTATCTCTGCCACTCAGGCTGTGAATAAAGGGCAGGGCACGACACTGTGCGAGTCCAAGGGCTGAGACCATGTGATGGATATGAAGATATGCATCCTGCTCTGTTCTCACCCACAGCTCTGGAAGGTCTAGGAGGTGGGTGGCAGCATGATATAGGCACATGATGATGATGTCTGTGTCATTAGCATGGGTGACAACTCTGTCAACTTTGTGAGCCTGGACACTGTAGATGGTGTGTAGAATTACCCTTGTGTCGGCCTCCTGTTGTGTTGACTCTAGTGCAGGGACATCAACATCACACCCCTTCTTGATCACCACACTCCTTGTCTCTTCTTTAAATCCTCCACTCAGGTAAAGATGGGTTGTACCAAGAGCAGACTTAAGTGTCTCATTTTGACACCATTCTTCACAGAGGAATCTTAGAAGGTTTGCTTTGTTTTCAGAGACAGCAAAAAACTCTTGAGGATCAGGAGCTGTATATTGTGCAGAGACTTCATATTCTTTTGCAGGTTTTTAATGGACATACCTGTGTTCCTGCTCAGCTGTCTTAAGACTGGGTCCACTGTACCGAGGGCACCAAGCCACTGTCCCTTGCTTCACTGAATATGGATGGTCTCTCAGTGATGGGAAGGCAGTCTATAGAGCCAGCCTGGCCTATATCAATGGACAAGGCAATATCATGTAGCTGTATCAAAGGCTGCCAGAAAAATTGTTCATGTGCGAAGAAGGGAATTGCATGCTACTTGGGGTGTCGTTGCCAAGGACTGGAGACAAGATGCAGCAGGATAGGTACACATGACAGTGATAGTGACTAGCAAGTATTTGCATTATAATGCAGCCTGTTTTAATCATGTGTTCATTATAATTTCCCTGAAGCTGAAGTTGTTAGAAAGCATGTGCATGTCTGTGTGAAAGACCCCAAAAGGCAGTTGCATTCATTTCATTGAGATAATCTCTCTCTTTTTTTCATTTTATTTAATTAAATTTTTATTTCTAAGATACATTGTTTTGGTCTCTGATTTTATCTGAAGTCATTGCTACAACTACATACAGTAGAATCGGACAGGAAATATAATATCTCGTTTACAGCCATTTTGACAACATGCAAACTCAAGAATAATACAGGTATAAGTCCCTTCTGTGCCATAAATCTTAGCAAATGGATTCATATTGCTTGTATTTGCAAAAGCAGTCAATAAACAGTTTGAAGCGAAGGTACCTGACATTGAGGTGAGATCACTTTTAGTTTGGAGGAGGTCCCACTCACGCCATATGTCAAATCGACCGGCTTCATCGGGAATCGTGTGCTATCATTTTGCTAAGAGAAAGGCTGTATAGTTTAATCGATATTAATTTATTAGTGAATATTTTTTTCAATGGGGAGTCAATGGGGAAAATTAAAGACCCAGTGAAATGAAAAATAAGTTTTTCACACTTTCCTAACACTAGATGCCAAAAAAAAATAAAAAATAAATAGAAAAGAAACACTTTTTGTGTATTTTTATATCAAAGGTCCCTAAATAGGCCATTCTTAATTATTTCCTGTGAACAGAAATGTGCTGTGTGATGACATAGATAGACTTTTTGAATATAAATGAACCTTTGATTGCATTCACCTGTTTGTTTCCCATTGCTGGCTCCCGTTACTCCCATTACTCAGATTTTACATCCCATCGCCTGAAGGGCTGGTCCCTTCTCATTGGTTCAGAAACACACAGGCTTCCCTTTCAGACTGAAACTTACCCAAAATAGTCATTTCATTGGGTCTTTAATTTACCCATTCCAGTATTTTTCTCTCGGAAACGATAAGGCCTGAAGTTACAACACTTGGAGCGGAGGTTCATCATAATTACGAAAATGTACAAACAAATAATTACATCAGTCGGCCTCATGGTGGTGCTATAAAAATTCCCTTTTCCCTGGATTCCTTGGGTCATGACGCATCTCCCCTTATAGGCCCCGCCCATTTGCGTCTGGATAGATTTTCCGCCATTTTGAATTTTCTCCAAAACACACTTTTTGCTCCTTTTCCCACATATTTTCTCCAAATGTCACAAAAATTGGTACACAAGATCCTTGGACCCATGTGATAAACATACTCAAGCGATATGTCTAGTCCATACCGTTCGTCCGTAACCGGCTTCCAAAGCCAGCGGGAGGGGCCTGTTTCGCAGAAAATAGCCATAAATCACAAACAAAACATCCAGTCAACACCACATTTTAACCACAAGTCGTGGGTGGAATACTCAAAGAATCCCCAAAAGCATTTCCACTTCGACCCATAGGGTGCACCACAAACGAGTAAAACGTAACCGTTTCGTGCCAAAACGCGTTTTTCAGGGGGAGCGACCCTGTCAAAACGAAACACAAACGATCTCGGGATCACCTGGCAAAACTTGTGGGAGGAGCCTATTTTTTAAAAACAACAAACCATATCCTTACATCACAAACGCATCCAAACGGCACCTTTTCCAATTGTGCGTCACACGGCCCCGACTGTATCCGTCCCAACGTCGTCTCCCTCGGGCCCCGACTTTTTCCTCGGGGTCCCGGCGGCGCATCCCCGCGACTCGCGCCGGGGCAGAGCGGGCAACTGTCGTGTAATGCTATTACAAAAGGGTTCTTGCTACGACGAGGTACAATAATACTGTAGGCTTTATTCAGACACACGCGTTACACACCGGCACTGTAGGAATGTCATTCATCCTACTGTCTGTATTTAGCGTCCTCCATATAAGGCATGTCCGGGCATATGGGCAGTACCAACTAACACAGGGGTGTCTGGACTAAACCATTATACTGTGTATCTAGTCGATCACACCACATCTCCCCCTTTAAGTAAAACAATAAATCTTTTCAATTGTTTTTCTGCAATAATAAAGCATGCACAACTTAAGCAAAAATATTCAAAACGTTTTCCTTTTTTTCCCAAAATTACTTAGTCCCCTTAACAATGCCTACATAACCATAATATAAACATTTGCACGGTGGTAATCAAATAATCAAGCCTCATCTACAGTTGCATCAAAAATCAAACATCAGTTTACAACCATTCTTTTTTTTCTCTTTTTACATTTCTTTTTTTTCACATTTTCTTTTCTTTTCACTCACAAGTCCAGTCTAATGGGTTTCACTATTGGTCTCCCAGACCTTGTTCTGGGAATACTGGATTGTGGGCTAGCTCTGGGTGTTGGGACCTTTGGGGCTGATACAGGAGTGGGCACAGCAGCGGGGGCTGGAGAATTCTCCAGTGTGGTGCTACTGTTTTCAGGCCCACCCATTGGAATCAGGTGGTGGCGGTTTCTGCGTACAGTCCCATGGGGCACATCGACCATGTAGGATCGTGGCGTTGTGTGTGTGCCAACCACAGTCCCTGTGACCTTTGAGTCCGTCACCCACACCTCTTGTCCAGGTGTAAGTTTGCTGAGAACATGCGCCCGGTGACGCTTGTCAAAGCGATTCTGTTCCGCCAGTCTCATCTCCTTCTCCTTCGAGCTGACAGTCGCGCTGTGGGGAAGAGACGGGTTCAGCAGTGATGGGAGGGTCGGGACAGTGGTCCTGAGTCTGCGACCCATCAGTAGTTCCGCTGGGCTGAAGCCGTTCTGGAGAGGAGTCGACCGGTATGCAAGCAAGGCAAGGTAGGGATCCTCAGCTTTCTTGAGGAGATTTTTAACAGTCTGAACTGCGCGCTCAGCCTCACCGTTGCTTTGCGGGAACTTGGGACTGCTGGTGACATGTTCGAATCCATAGTTCGCAGCAAAGGTCGAGAAGCTCTGCGCAGCAAACTGGGGCCCATTGTCCGTCAGTAAAGTCTCGGGGACCCCATGACGGGCAAACATGGACTTAAGGTGTACAGTGATGTCAGCAGATTTAGTGAGGGAAAGATTTGCTACTTCCACGTACCTGGAATAGTAGTCAACGACCAGCAAGTACATTTTCCCCTTCAAGGCAAACAAGTCCGCCCCTAGCTTCTGCCAGGGCCTCTCTGGGAGTACAGTAGGCATGAGCGGTTCAGTGTGGTTCGTGCGCTCCTTAATGCACGTTCTACAGTTCTGGACCAGTTCATTGAGCTGTTGGCTTAGGCCAGGCCACCACACGCTTTGTCTAGCGCGCTCCCGGCACTTCACCACTCCCTGGTGACCCTCATGTAGCTTCGCTAGGACGTCGTTCCTCATGGCTGACGGAATAACTAGTCTTGTCCCCTTCAACAGGAGACCATCGTGGACGGTGAGAAAGGCACGTTCTGCCCAATACCGTTTCAGGATACCGTTGCAGGAACTGTTCTCATTCCAACCATCCTGACACAGTTTCATGACAGCAGAGCACACATTGTCGGCCTTGAGGGTCTCCCTCAGCGTGTCCATGTAGGTGGCGCTCACTGGAAGATTGTCCATGATGCTGTCTACATAGATATTTGTGCTCTCCATGAACTCATTATCCGCACGTGTTGCTTCGGCATGCAACGGCGCACGCGACAGAGTGTCGGCCGTCCACAGGTCCTTTCCTGCGACATGAGAAATTGTGTATGAGTATCCCATGAGCCTCATTCTGAAA
Source organism: Nannobrachium achirus (assembly GCF_963921795.1). NCBI lineage: Eukaryota > Metazoa > Chordata > Actinopteri > Myctophiformes > Myctophidae > Nannobrachium > Nannobrachium achirus. The sequence continues at coordinate 59,309,049 of NC_137814.1, forward strand.
CGCTGTATGCGTGGAGGTAGGGTGTCCAAGGCTTGAGCCCCTAGGAGACTCAGCAGAGGCTTGTGATCGGTCTCTAATTCAAAGTGCTGCCCTAGTAGGAAGTCTCTGAAGCGTTCACATGCCCAAGTGAGTGCAAGGGCTTCCTTTTCGACCTGTGCGTACCTCTGTTCCACAGCCGTCAGATAACGCGATGCATAGGCTACAGGCCTCCATTCATCCGTCCATTTTTGCAGAAGCACTGCTCCCAACCCAAAGGAAGACGCGTCCGCTGACACCTTGGTCTCCTTGTTCGGGTCGTACAGCGCCAGCACAGGTGTGGATGAGAGCTCCTCTTTCAGCCTGTTGAAAGCATGGACTTGGTCAGCTCCCCAGACCCAGCAGTTTTTCTAAGAGAGCAGGTCCCTGAGGGCTTTGTCCTTCTCTGCTAGCTGTGGCACAAACTTTCCTAGCTGGTTCACCATGCCTAGGAAGCTGCGTAGCTCACTGACGTTCGTCGGCTCAGCCATCTCTCTGACCGCAGACGTTTTGGCTGGATCGGACATCACTCCTTTGTCCGAGATAATGTGGCCCAGGAACTTCACTTCCTGTGTTGAGATTTCACATTTCTCGACGTTGAGTGTCATGCCTGCATCCACCATCTTCTTCAGGACAGCGTGAAGCCGAGAGTCATGTTCCTCCTGTGTGGTCCCCCACACCAGCAGGTCGTCCATATGACACACGACTCCTTCCAGGCCTTCGGTGACCTGGGTGACCATCCTGTTCTGGAAATGTTCGGGTGCAGAGGCTATCCCAAACGGCAGTCGGTTGAAGTAGAACCTCCCGAAGGGCGTAATAAAGGTAGTCAGTTTTGCTGACTCCTCAGCCAACGGAATTTGCCAGAACCCCATGTTGGCGTCGAGCTTGCTGAAGATCTTGGCTCCAGCTAGTGAGCCCAGGGTCTGCTCAACGGATGGGAGGATGTACTTTTCTCTCCGCACTGACTCATTTAGCTTGGTTAGGTCAACACATATACGTGGATCAGCATTCTTTTTAGGCACCACCACCATGCCTGAGCACCAATCTGTGGGCTCCTCCACTCTGCTGATGACGGTCATTTTCTGCATGCGCTCCAGCTCTTTTTTGACTTTGGGCATTAAAGGGAGAGGGATCCGTCGTGGAGTTTTAAGCGAGTACGGTACCGCATCTGGCTGTAGCTTGATGGTGTAAGGCTGCTCTATCATGCCTAGACCGCTGCATAGTTTTGGATAACAGTCTTTCAGGGTCTGCATGTTAATGCTGTCCAGGCGAGCTACTAGGCCCAGCTTCACACTGGCTGACCTACCAAGTAGAGCTGTGTGTAGGCTCTTGATCACAAACACTTCCTCTACAGTCTCTCTTTCTCCCCTCTGCAGCAGGATGTCCGTGGCCCCCAACACATCCAGTTGGGCACCACCTGGACCCAGCAGGGGTTTAGGTGCTTTGTGTAGGGAGGGCTTGTTACGGGTGTACACTGCATCGAACACATAGTCTGGAATCACAGTTACATCCGCGCCGGTGTCAATTTTAAATTTGACTTTTTTGTTTTTCAACATCAAATTAACTGTCCATGGGTCTTTTCCTGCTGTCACTGTCCCTAAAAATAGGCTGTCGTCCTCTGAGTCTTCCTGAACCTCATTGACTGACTTGGCTGACAGGCACACACGTCTGTAGTGTCCTTTTTTTCCACAGCCACGACATGTGACATCATTAGCAGGGCACTGACTAGGATGATGTGATGGACTTTTTCCACATTTGCGACACTGCTTATTTTTCTCTGTATTAGCATAATTTCCTTTTTCTTTCTGGAAATTTGGCTTTTTGCGATACTGCTGCTTGCCTTTAAATGCAACTCTATCCACAGAGCGTGACTCTTTAGCACATGTATCACCGTGAAGACTTGTCTGCTGCCGCTTGATTTCTTCACTCTGCCTTGCCATAGCTATTGCCTTGTCTAAAGTGAGGTCTTTGTCCATCTGCATACGTTCAGACAACCTTTTGTCAGCTTGTCCTACCACAAGCCTGTCTCTGATTAATTCGTTATGCAGAGCACCATATTCACAATATTCTGACAAAGTGTATAAAGCAGTCACAAAAGAATCCACACTTTCATTTTCCTCTTGCTTCCTCATGTTAAAGCGTGCTCTCTCATATATCACATTCTTTGTGACAATGAAGAATCTGTGGAATGCATCCCTTACCGCTTCATATTGCCGCATCCGTGCATATGACAGGTTCAGTCCTTTCAAGACGTCATCCGCTTCGTCGCCCATACAGTACATAAGAGTGTTTATTTGACTTTCCTGGGAAGATGAGTGAAGATTGCTGGCTTGCCGAAACCTTTCGAACCTCCTAATCCATCTCTCCCAGTCCTGCGGTTTGCTGAAGTCAAACTGGTCCGGAGGTTGAATGCTGAACGTCGCACCAGGCACCGGTACAGCCGCCGCTTGCGCCGCCGACGCTGAAGCATCCCCGCCGGTCCGCTGGTCTCGCTCCTCCGCATCCTCGGAACCAGGCATCGTGTCGTTTAATGCTCCCGACTTTAAACTTTATAAACAAACTCTAGACGCTCGCTCGTAGTCACTCTGACACCATGTTGTGTAATGCTATTACAAAAGGGTTCTTGCTACGACGAGGTACAATAATACTGTAGGCTTTATTCAGACACACGCGTTACACACCGGCACTGTAGGAATGTCATTCATCCTACTGTCTGTATTTAGCGTCCTCCATATAAGGCATGTCCGGGCATATGGGCAGTACCAACTAACACAGGGGTGTCTGGACTAAACCATTATACTGTGTATCTAGTCGATCACACCACAGCAACCACACTCGCAATTTCACAAGTTGCACATTTTCTAGTTATTTATCTATCAAGTTCTCCTCAAACCTTTGGCACCTTTCTACTCCTACATACTTACACTGAAAATCGATATTCAAACATCAATGTGTTCAGCTTACTGTGTGCTATTACTTTTGGCCAAAGGATGGCGCTGTAGGAAGCCTTTGAAAGTGCAAACTTTGAACAGGTGTATATCTCATGCTCTGTTTGACGTACAGCCATGAAACCTGGACACACATATGCGTCTCCTCATGCCGAACAATTTTGACACTCTGACTTTTGACCTTTGACCTTTAGATCTCCCACCATTTTGAAATATATGAAAAAACAGTAAAATTCTATCTCCTCCTGGAATTTTCGCGTCACGCTCACAGAACCTTTTTCACATGAACTTTGGACCAATATGGTCAAACTGTCTGGTCGGATTTTTTTTTTAAAGAGAAACATTATTCTTTAATAATTCAATGAATATTGCAGTTTTATGCAAATTATTCTTCTGCCTCTAAGTCACACGTTCATGGCATTTGGCAAAGATGTAGAGGGTTAGTCCAAATATCACTGAAACCAATCTTAATCCAATTGGCCAAAGGGGGGCGCTATACGAAGTGTTTGAAAATTCAAACTTTAAACGGGCATAAGTCATGCCTCGTTTCGTTTGAAGACATGCAAGTTGCTTACACGCGTGCCTTGACTCAAGCGGAAGACATCTGTGTCTTTGTTTTTGTTGCGACCAAAGGTTGCATTATACCCTGAAAAACCTTGTAGTTTGTCTGTCTGTCTGTCTGTCTGTCTGTCTGTCTGTCTGTCTGGCTGTATAGGAAGTGATGTCAGTGTGATGTCAGCAGTGTTGGGCAAGTTACTTTAAAAAAGTAACTTATTACTTTACTAGTTACTGCTCTGAAAAAGTAACTTGTTACGTTACTAGTTACTAAATTATAAAAGTAACTAGTTACTAGTTACCTTACTTTACTTTAAAAAATATATATAATCAAAACGAAGCATTCTGGAAGTTACACTTTTTTTTTCTTCTTTTTTTTAGGGGGCTTCTTTTTAGGGGGACCTTATAAAGAAAAAAGACAACTCCCTGTCATTGTAGCAATTATGCATATAAATGCAGTGGAACAATAAAGCTAAAGATATTTTTAGAAATGTTGACAGGCATATATTCATTGTAGCCTTTTTCAAACCAAGTTGTGAACTTATCGTAGTGCTCTGCAAGACGACTAGTTCTCTGAAGGCAACAGACTGAAAGGTTGCGATGGAAAGCATAATTGATCAAGAAGCATGTTTCATATCTAGCTAGCACTTGCATTACGTGGCTTGGCAATCAATCTGTTTGGTTCACTCTGGGTGATATGCTGTGGCGATTTTGGTGGAGTAGATTTTAGCGCAATTTATCTCCACAAAGTTAAAATAATGTTTCCAAGCTGCAAAGCTGCTGTTGTCTCGAGATCTCGCCAGCATTTGGAGACACGGTCGAGAACTCTCCGCACCGTCTCTCTTCACCTTTTATGTGACAATGTGTGTGCGTTGGCTTTAAGTTTGTGTGTATTTTTTAAGACCCGCCCAAGTCCGTCTCTGATTGGCTTAGCCTGAAGCTTTAAGCTAGGTCAACCAATCATTGCTCCTCTACAGTGCATCAACTTAGTGTGGTAGGCCAGGCACGTCTTTCACTTGACTATGAGAGTTACCACAGACAGGCAGAGGCAGTTTATGACAGGCAGCAGACAGGGAGGCTCCGCTCTGCTGCCGCTCTCAGTCTGCTCTCCGCTGCACTGCGGAGAGAAACAGTTAATTTGGACCACTGAAAGTAACTAGCCACTTTACACCACAGTAACTAGAACGGCGTTATTGAATGGGAAAGGTAACGAGTTATGTTATTAGTTACCGAGAAAAGTAGTTTCGTTACGTAACGCTGTTACAAGTAACAACGTTCTTCCCAACACTGGATGTCAGTGAGTCACAGTGATGTGGTACAGAATGACTCACATATGGGCATAAAAAGGATGTCACGTGACATCACTTCCTGTACTGACAGTCAGACAAGCTACAAGATTTATCAGGGTATAAAAGTCCATAGATGATCATTCCCAGAAAAAGAAAAAAAAAACTTTTATGCGTGACATCACCTCCTGTACTGACAGTCAGACAAGCTACGAGATTTATCAGGGTATAAAAGTCCATATATGGTCATTCACAGAAAAATAAAAAATAAATGTTATGCCCTTACATGGAGATGTCATAAATCCCAGGCCGAAAATGAGAATGTTAGGGTACCCCCTTATATATGGAGATCCACAGGCATCAAACCAAGGCCCTAACTCACCAAGGCCCTGCTTGGCATTACTAATTAACGTACGTTTTATGCCCATATATGGAGATTCCTATATTGTCAATATTAAGGACCTTATTAACTCATATGCTGCCATTTAACAATACCTTCGTACTCTTTAACTGCCATTCGTCTCCATAGACTTCCATGTAATTCATAGTGCACGGATCATGCACACCCATGCCTAGATAATGCACCACGTGTGTCCACATTGCTCACAGCTTTCAAACAAAAAAATCCGAATGGAAATCCGTTCAGGCATTCATGAGATAGCAGCCATTATGTTTTACACTGTTGTGAGCTTGGAGGTCTGCTACCTGAGTTGTATGGGGGTTGTATGGGGGTTAAACAAGCAATTTCGCGATCGCTATCATGCCTACTAACGTTTTTGGGGTCCAAAAAAAATTTAAAAAAAAAAAAAAAAAATTTTTTTTTTTTTTTTTTTTTTTAATTTACGGGATTCACGGGCGTGGCAGGGTGGTACAACGGGATTTTTAAGGGATTCACGTTTTTGGCAGTTAATGAGTTAAGGATATTATGTTATCAATATTAAGGACATATATGGGAATGTCCATATTTGGTAATGTCCATATATGGGCATGTTTTGACATAACATAACTATCATGAAGGGGTCTCCATTTATGAGTAACTGGTCCCATATACATCACTGGCCAGATGGCCAAGAGGTCGCATGTCAACCTGAGGTCGCAAGTCACCCTGAGGTGTCTTACTAGTTAAATAAGCTCCACCTTTTGATTTTCCGCCATTTTGAGCAGTTTGTAAAACGCTTAAACACGGTTTTATCCTGGGATTTTCGCGTCTCGTGCACTGAACTTTTTTATACATGAACTTTGGATCTATATCTAAAGATCTGTCTGATCGGATTTTTTTAATTGTTTTTTTTTTATAATTCAATGAATATTGCAGTTTTATGCAAATTATTCTTCTGCCTCTAAAACATACACGCAAAGTCACATTTTCATGACGAAATAGTGTAGAGGGTTAGTTCAAATATCACTGAAACCAATCTTACCCCTAATGGCCAAAGGGGGGCGCTATATAATTTTGAGCAGTTTGTAAAACATCTGACAGTGCACAATGTTTTAAATAATATGAATAAAAATAAATATAGCTGCAAGCAGCGATAAAGTGGCCAAAAACGCCTCAAATCATGAACACAGCCTGCGATGTGCGTGAAATCTTGCATGCACATTCCCACTAGGTCAAGGAACAGATACCACCCTTCTCACATTGGCCTGTTATAGCGCCACCAGCGGGTCAACTTTTTCATAACACATTTTTGGAACAAAATGCCTTAAATCACGCATGCAGCGTCCAATTGCATCAGTAACGTCAAAGATAGCACTGCCTGCGATCTTGACATTTTGTACTTTTATAGCCATTATTTTTTGGCTTGAAGCGAGCCCACAATTGTTTCGAAGGAACAATATTTTCTAGTTTTGAATATAAGACTGTATGTGCCACGGTGCCAATGTAAGCAGGCATACGATGTGAAGATTTGGAATAGGCCTACCATTTTTTTCTCATATTCAATTAATTAACGCTGGCTTTTGACCATGTAGATTGATGTCCCAAAGATTAAAATCATATCAAATGACCTAGGCTAATTTATATCAAATTGGGGGTCCTTGAGAAGGAAATGGCAAGGAATCACTGCAGGTTAAACTGTAGATTGTGTAGAATATAATTAATTCACAGAAAACGCAGATTGTGTAGAATAATTAATTCACAGAAAATGCTATAACATAATGGAAACGGTATATTTGTTGCTAAAATGTATATTGAATAACTAAATGTAAACATTAGTTGTTTACAAGGCTATAGCTATAGTCTTACAGAGAGGTGGACTATAGAGATAAGATTCTCTCTCTCCTTCATTGCGCGACAGTGAAGCAGCAGTGGTTCTCAAACTTTTTCATGTCAAGGACACTTATCAGCCCACGGACCCCCATTTGAAAAGCTAACCCCAGAGTTAGTGTCGAGAGTCCTTGAGCAAGACTCTGAACCCCTATTAGCACATAAAAAAATTATATATATATATATATATATATATATATATATATATATATATACCGCATATGTATATGTTACATTATGTTTGGGTAACTCAGGACGGTAAGAGTAAGAGCGCTTGTTTTGTCGTTCACCACACACTAATCACCACCAGATGTCGACGACAGCCCATAGACAGCCATTCACTAGTGCAGGCGCTGACGTCACTCGTTTGCGACTCTCTTTCTTTATTTACTAGCCTAGCTGGGCGGTGTTTAGCCATTAGCTTAGCCATTAGCTTAGCCATTAGCTTACTATGAGCGTTTATCGTGGGCTTGCCCAGGCCTTACGGCCTGGGCATAAATATAACGATTGCATTCACCACGGCTTCGTAACTTGCGCGGCGCTCCGCCGGCCGCGCGGCCCTGGCCCGCTCTTCGCGGCCACTCGCGCCTGCGGCACTCGGGGGCGAAGAGCAGGACCAAGGTCCGCTGGCCTTCGCGCCGCTTGCAATGTCGTGGACAATCGAGAGGCTCCGCCTGGAGGACGTTGTTGTGGGCGACCGCTTGTTCCGCCCCGTGCGGCACCACGAGTGCTCCGTTTCTCGACCGTCCTGTTTCTCTAACAAACCGTGACATATATATATATAAATGCTAATGCTAACGATAAAATGCTAATGTTAAAAAATGCTAATGCTAATGCTAAAAATGCTATAAATGCTAATGCTACAAATGCTAATGCTACACAATGCACACACTTAGCGAGCTGCAGGCCACACTCAAAATTTCGTAGACATGTTCTTTTCTTGTTTATTTATTTATTTATTTTTTAATCAAAACCCATGGGTGAGTATCTAAGCACACAAAAGGGCGCATTATCTTTTTTAGGTCTGATTTTGGGTATAAGGCATTCTTCTTGTGCTAGAGACTTAAAACGGATAGCCGCACCATCAACCCACTCCCGTTTATACCCTCTTTCAATGAAACGATTGGTCAAATCAGTAGCCTGTGCGTCATAGGCAGAATCTGAGCTGCAAACCCTCCTAGCCCTGTGGAATTGACTAATGGGCAGGCTGCTTATTAAATGTGTGGGATGAAAGCTATCCCCTCGTAAAATTGTATTTCTATCGGTGGGTTTGCGATACAGATCTGTCTGGGGTGGAGTCTAGGGGTGCCACGGTTCGTTTAGCCCATGGTTCGGTTCGTACCTCGGTTTTGGGGTCACGGTTTTGGTACGGTTCCGTACGCGTTTTGCATAAAAAAAAAAAAAATGACTTTCCAAAAATCTATTTTTATTTTGCTTCTAAGCGAATTGAATTATGACAGTGCCTCTTAGCCTTAACTCTCCCCACGCTTCGAACGATAACGCTCGCCCCATTTTTTACAGAACGTCGATGCCAATACGGCGCTCGTTCGGTTCGTTCGTCTGATGACTGTAAGCTGATGAGGGATCGCGCGGCCGTTTACTGTAAACACATTTTCCGCTGTGATGGTGTAAAAAATCCATTATGCGTTAGATCAACGGAGAACAATTCACTTCCTTGTTGATTTCCTCTGGCCCGGAGGCTCTGTAGCCAGTGACTGCTCTGAATGTACGGCAACACATAGCAGGACAATTCACATTCATTCTCGCATGACGCCGCCCTCTGCTGCCTGGCAGACCAAAGTGCACTATTGCACAACCAAAAAAAATAAAAATAAATAAATAAATGTCTGTCTGTCTATCTACTATAACGTCGCAAAGGTAAGCCGCTTTTTGATGGCGCCAGACCCAATAAATAAATAAATAATCTGGCAGTAGGAGAGTTAAGGTGGGTTAAAACATTAATAATAATATAAAATTAAAATAAAAAGGGGGAAAATTATTTTCTTTTCTATTATCATTATCATCAATATTGGCCATCGTCTTCAGTTTCAAAGTGCTTTATTTATGAACAAATTGTTTTGCACACAACAAGAGATACTATAGTAGGCTACAAGCTTGAGCAAATAGCCTCTGTAAGTTTTCATTACCATAACCAAAATAGACGGGTGTGTTCACTGTGTTGCCAAACTTTGCGAGAGGAATAAGCAACCAGATCTATGAAAACAAGGCTTAAATAAGTGAATATAGGCCACGTGAGGTCTTTAAACCTATACACGTTGGCTATTTGAAAGTGGCCGAGCCGATCTACAAGCTCAACACCGCATCCACCATTATTTAGCCTACAAACAACTTTACATAAAAACAAGCTCAACGTGGCTTATAATAATCAGACATGGCAACAACACTCACCATGCGTTGTTCCTCCAGTCAGTCAGTGAGTGAGACTAGCGGGCTACGTTTTGCTTTGTTGCTTGCTAACGCTGCCTGCTATGGTCAGTCTAAAAACAGACTGTAATGATGTTTGGGACTAACAACAACAAGCAGATTTCTCCTGGACTTGTTCTCCATGTTACAACAACTACAATGCGTGCGCTCCGCACTGCACAGCTTAGCGACTAGCTGCTTCGTTTTGTTTTTCTGTCTCTGTGAGGACTCTCAACTGCTTTGCTCTGCTGCGAGTGTGAATGTCGGCTCTTGTTACAGAGTAGGTGGGGGTGAGGGCTACGGTGATGGGACATTATTGCGTGTTTACTTGCGGAGCGGGGTTTAGTGGAGATTGTCTTGTCCACGATGCACAGTGGCTGTCCAGCTGTAAGAAATTAATTCATTTGCAAACACAAAAAGACCGCGGTTTCTGAAAGGCGTATTAAACCGGGTACCGTGCAGGGCGTACCGTACGGTTCGGTTTTATACCGTAAACCGTGGCACCCCTAGTGGAGTCCCCTATCTGGTCTCTGTTATGCAGAACTATTACCCAGCATTCCATATAGGCTATATAGACCTGCACTTTTTGTCACTGTTCAGTATACACAGGATGATCGAAGGCCGGATAGGCCCGCCGCCCGAAACATGGTGTTTTTTTCCTGCTGTGTAATCAAATTAATTGGGAGCTGTGAGACAGTGTGCGGATTCATTCTCCTCTTCTTCAGTCTACTTTTTTGATCCAGCACTCGTCACAGTTGTGGGGATGTGCGTGTATCTCCAGACCGCTGTGTGCAAAGTTTGGCATGGATAGGGGAAACGGTGGCGGAGATATGAGTAGCGAAAAAGTGTGACGCGGCGTGTGACGGACAGACTGAAAGCAGGTGGAGGTTTTGATAGTAACTGCGACCTAACGCCTTGCAAACTTCCGTTTCTGTGACGCACGCGGAAGCTGCTTCTGAATTCCGCCCCAGAGCCAGAGGAGGCGTCTACCTTTCTATGCTCTACATTGCCACCCTTTGGCCAATGGTTGTGGGCTTTGTGTCTTGGCGTCTTGACAAATCGCTCCAGCGCCATATTGCTGAATTTCATAAAAAGTGACTGCGGTAATTATGCGTTAAACACCTGAAGAATTAGAAAAGGTAGAGATACAATAAGTAGCGGGGAATGAAACTGGCGCGATGTGAGCTTGTAGATCTGATATGTTTGAATGGCCAACGCAAAAATGTAAGATGACACAGATGCTTTCCCGGGTTACACACACACACATACATACACACACACACACACACACACACACACACACACACACACACACACACACACACACACACACACACACACACACACACACACACACACACACAAGCACACACGCTCTTTTCTTTGCTCTTACTTAAAGGGGAATGATAATGATAATGATAATGATAATGAATTTTATTTCCCCGTGTTATCCTCCCTTGGGATGGGTCTGTTATCACCCCTGTCATGCCTTGGCCAAGGCTCAGTAGTCAGACTACCAACTACCAGGAGCTGGTAGTTCCGATATCACCCATAGACTTGTCATTGCAATGCGCATGCGCCAACGCACGTTCTCTGGAATAACGTACTGGTGGCTCCCTGTGAGAATCGAACCCGGGTCTGAGTTTTACTAGTCCCATGCTCTACCAACTGAGCTAACGAGACGGTTGGAAATCGCTCGTTCTTTTGTCTGCTCTTATTTTTGACAACGTGGATACTCCTTTATTTGAGCAGTCCCCTGGTCAAAATTTACTATTCTGTCCATAACGGCACATAATTCGGTAACGCCGCTGAGTCGGCTCAGGCGCCGTTCGCACCGCTCGTCGCGGCGACTCGGCTTCGCTATCGCTCGCCTCGGCGGCTCCTCACGGGGCTCATCGGCGCCTGAGACAGCGCGGCTCCGTCGTCTATAGTGGCGTGAACGGTAGCGTCGGGTGGCTGATGTCACTGGGCGCGGTATCGAATCTCGCTTCGGGAGCAACTTTTTTTTTCTTTCTTCTCGGCTGATATTAAGGTTGATATTGGGACTACCCAGCTACTGGTAGCTGGTAGTCTGACTACTGAGCCTTCTCTAAGGTATGACAATTTTGATAACAGTCCCATAGCAAGGATATGATAACACGTGTATCAGGTGGTTACAAAGTGCTTCACAGAACATGCAAAACATACAGCAAAAAACACAGAAAACTAGGGCTGGGATGCGATTAAAATTTTTAATCTAATTAATTACAGGCTCTGTGATTAATTAATCGCAATTAATCGCATTTTAATCGCACATCGATATTTGCCCTGAGAAGCATTTTTTTTCAAGTAAAACACATTTTGTTGTACGAGTCAATCAACAAGTGAGTTTTTTAATCTAAATTTTGCATGCACTGGGCCAAGCAAAGCATTCTGATCGGCTATTTCTCCCTTTGCGTTTGTTGTCTCTTCTTGGTTGGTGCATCGCTATGATCGGTATGCCCGAAACTGAAGGTTCTGTGGTGCAAAAACTAAGTGTGATTAAAATGAGTTAATTTTTTTAATCGCGTTAATTTTCTGTAATTAATTAATCGCAATTAATCAGTTAAAGTCCCAGCCTTACAGAAAACACAACAAAGCATAGAACACTTATGATAAACACAATCAAAATACAGTGTACAAAAATACTTCTTTACACGGTTATAAGAAACACTTGGTGTAAAGGTACGTTTTTAATAGTGACTTGAACCTAGGCAGGGATGGTGCTAACCGTAGCTCCACTGGTAGTTCATTCCATAACCTAGGTGCCCGAGCGGCGAACGCACGATCGCCCCGGGTTACCATGTTAGTATTAAGTCTTTTTAACAGGCCCTTGTCTGAAGACCTGAGGATGTGCCCTGATTCGCGAGGGGGCAGCATATCCCGTATGTAGGGAGGGGGCCAGGTCATGCAGGGCTTTATATGTTATGAGCAAAATTTTAAAATCGCACCTGAAGCTCACTGGTAGCCAGTGCAGAGCAGCCAGTATATAGGAAGACCACCCATTTTCAATATTGAACTATGTAATTAATATACCTTAGAGGAGTTGTGTGGAAATTAAAAAAAAGTTCCCCCTCTTCTGTGTTGCTAACCTTACATTAAGGCTTCCGCATTGTGGCTTTAACGGCTGCACGAGCGTCTTACCGCTTATACAGACAGGTCGGGGGTATGGTCTGCAAAGCTGCCATTGCGGCTCTACACATGCACAAATGCGAAATATAGCTTCCGGACAAGTTCTACAAGGTTTATGCGACTTGCCCGGAAGCCATACGGACTGATGCTTCTCTAACGGGTTGGGGAGCAGTGTATAGAGGCATGGTGGCAAGCGGTGCTGGGATCCGCAATGGTCTCTCCAACATATTAATTGGACAGCCACTGGCGCTGCTCTTTGACTTTCCAGTTTCCTCTGACCTAGGCGATGCTGGACAGAGTCGAGATGAGGGGTCATCAGTTACTCCTGATAGGCCCATTTTGGCCGAGGCACCCTTGGTTCAGGATGCTGCTGTCTCTGTTCATGGGGACGCCATTGCCTCTGAGGCCTGACCTGCTTTCACAGGCTCATGGGACTCTGTGGCACCCCGGGCTCCGATCGCCTCCAGCTATGGGCTTGGTCCCTCAGAGGTGCAGGTGGTCAGATCTAGTTCTAGGGCCCCTTCTACTATCGCGGCGTACAGGGACTGTTCCACACATGGTGCGAGACCCAGTGCTGATCCGGAACAGATGTTCAGACTGTGATGCACTTTTTGCTGTCACTGCTGGATAAGGGCTGGGCGGCTAACACACTGAAGGTGTATGTTGCCGCTATCTCTGCATGCCATTCTGGTGGAGCTGATGGACAGCTGGGTAAGAACCTGTTGCTGTCACGCTTTATGAAAGGAGTAAGGTGCCTCCATCCAGACTCTTCAGGTTCTCATTTGGGACCCTGGCTTGGTGTTCTCAGCACTCGGGAAGCCTCCCTTTGAGCCCCTGTATACTGCCTCTCTTGAGCACCTTGAAGGTGCTATTTCTCTTGTCAATCACCTCCGCAAATAGGGTTGGTGAGCTCCATGTGCTCTCGGTGAGCGAGGAGTGTCTTCAGATGGGACATGACAAGTCGAGTGTCATCTTGCGAACCATTTCCTAATTTCTGCCCCCCAAAGGTTCTCTCCGTAGGACATAAGAACTGGCCTCTGTACCTGTCAGCTTATGTCCCTCCCTTGAGTGTTGATGGCTTGGGTGATGCTCTGCACGTCCTCTGCCCGGTGAGGGCTTTGGATACACAGTATGTCATATGGACAAAGGCTGACTGATCAGCTCTTTGTATGCTATGGTGATAGAGTCCTGGGCTGAAGGATTTCGAAACAGAGACTCTAACTGGCTTGTTGATGCCATTGCTTGTGCGTATCGCTTGGCCGGACAGACCTTTTTTTTTAATTATCTCTCTGTATACTTACTTTTTGCATATTCTTCTGCATTACAATGTTTTATAACTCAGTACCCATCAATTCCAGGCATGATTTTACATGTTCAATTGCATTATAAGGATACTATATGGAAATTAATTAAAAAAACGAGAATTTTGGTTATTTCTCATATAAAAGTGGTGGTAACAGGTAGAAAGCTACGAGGTTGATAATGCTACCAGGGCTTAAATGATACCATGGGCATGTGGGAACATAAAAATCATCATTAAAATTTGCCACCAGAATCTATTGCTTTTCATGAAATTCTGGGCTCTGTCCCATGAACTACTAGGCAACAAACAACTCCTCTAAGGTATATTAATTACATAGTTCAATATTGAAAATGGGTGGTCTTCCCCTTTAAGTACCGAATTGTTGATTACAGTCAGTTAGTCTACCACCTTGAGTGGATTATGCGGTTGACACACACTGACATTTTGCAACTTAATCCCATGCATATCACACAGACCTTGGTCTTTTTGGTGTGGGTTTCTAACAGCTCAAGTAACACACATAAGTACATTCTTCTGCTGCTATGTTCACACACCCTTGTCTTATCTCAGGTGCTATGTGTAAATATGAAGGTAATGTGTTTGTTTTCTTTGACTGATCTCCTTGCCCACTTGCCCCCTCTTCCCGTCCTTTATCTAGGGAATTAACAATGTGATGATAGGGATTATGTTTATTTTATTTTTTATTAATTTTTATTATAGAGATTGTTGGCTTTGCAAAAACAGTGTTACTTGAGGACAAGAACAGATCAAGTTCTACCAGCTAAACAATAAAGCCACGTGTTGTGAGCTTGTAGACCTGCTGTTTGTTTGGTTTGGCAAGGTAGCTGAAAAGGTTTCCTTTAATTAAATCAGGTATTCTCTGTTGGTGAGAAAGTCTGAGGCATGCAAATGTTGTAATAATCCTTCTCAAGGAAACGTCAAGTAGAAAACACTAGCTGGTACAATGAAACTTGAGACAAAAAAGTACACAAGTGATTAATGAAGGCATGCCAGGATTTTGATGTCACAATCAAACAACAGTTTGATGCAAAGGTACCTGACATTGATCAGAGGTGAGGGCACCTACAGGAACATTGATCAGAGGTGAGGGCACCTACAGTAACATTGATCAGAGGTGAGGGTACTGACATTGATCAGAGGTGAGGGTACTGACATTGATCAGAGGTGAGGGTAACTCGCCGATGACACTCGAAGAGCGCATTGCCGCATGGCTGGCTGACATCTCACAGTGGATGTCTGCCCACCACCTCAAGCTAAACCCGGACAAGACAGAGGTTCTCTTCCCAGCTAAGTCCTGCCCGATGAAGGATCTCACTATCTCCATAGACAACACCAACACCATGGTGACTTCAGTTCCAACTGCTAAGAACCTTGGTGTGGTCCTGACAGCCAGCTCTCATTCAAGGCACACATTGCATCAGTCACCCGATCCTGTAGGTTCACACTCTTATCTATAACATCCGTAGGATCAGACCCTTCCTCACCCTGGAGTCAGCCCAGCTCCTCATCCAGACATCAGTCATATCAAAACTCCACTACTGTAACTCTTTCCTCACTGGCCTCCCGGCATGTGCACTTAAACTAGTTCACCTCCCAAAATACTTTTTTTCCCCCCTATTGATTACTCATGTCATGGAGACTTGAGTTCAATAATATCTTTTGTATTTGTTGCATTCCTAAGACAAACAATTGATTATAGTAAATTTACCCCCATTGATTCTGAATGGGGACCGGAATCGTGTTTCCCAACGCCTCTCAGCCGGTGTATACTACCCCGGTAACCACTCACCTCTTGTGGCTTATTGCTTTAGTAACTGGTGTACTGAGCATGGGGGGATAGATCGACCCTGACAAACTCACCCAAACTCTGTAACAAATACAAGGATATGTGTATTATCAATATAAATGTAATTTAAAAAATATATATATATATATATATAACAGTAAAGCATTACAGTCAAAGCTGGTTTTGAATGTAGACATTTACAATGTACATTCATAGGCCAATATCAATACCAAGCACAGTCAATACAGTATGTACAACTATAGCCACATCCTCCAATATCATTACTACACAATTCCATTATGCTATCTTTTCAGAACCTCTCATTTTACGTAGTTCCCAGCATGCCTTAATTAACCATGCATCGTGTCTCAAGTTTCCTTCCTCCAGTGTTGCTTTATTGCATTGTGTGACATTTGTATGCATCGGACTTTCTCACCAACAGAGAATACCTGATCAAATTAAAGTATACTGTTTCAGCTACCTTGCCAAACCAAACAAACAGCAGGTCTACAAGCTCACAACACGTGAGATTGTGCATTATTACATTCCATTCACACACACATTCGTACACCGATGGTGGATCGTGCTCACCGGGAGCAACTAGGGGTTCAGAGTCTTGCTCAAGGACTCCTCGAACTAGGAACCCTTCGGGAACCCTCCGTGTTCTAATGACGGTTTCTCTACCCCTGAGCCACTATATATAATAGCCTTATGATATATAATCAGATTCAGCTTTATTGTCACGTAACAGGTTTACAGAATTAAAACATATATAATAATAGTTCTCATTAGTTCCCACCATCATTATTAATTCCCAAGAAAAAAGAAGGGTGTAGCGTAATAACGGCTCATAATGTAATAAGGGCTCATAATGTAATAATCAGCTCATAATGTAAAAAGAAAATGAGCACATAACGTAATAATGGATATTTCAATAATGTAATAATGTGTTACATTAAGAACCTCCACATAGGAGGCTCATAATGTAATACAACTTCATAATGTAATAATGGCCCATATTTTTGGTAAGTGTCATGGTAGCATCATGTCAGTATCATGGTCAGTATCATGTCACTATCATGTCAGTGTCATGGTCAGTATCATGGTCAGTATCATGCCAGTATCATGTCAGTATCATGTCAGTGTCGTGGTCAGTATCATTGGCTGTATCATGTCAGTACCATGGTTAGTATGATGGTCCGTATCATTGTCAGAATCATGCCAGTATCATGGTCAGTATCATGTCAGTGTCATGGTCAGTATCCTGGTCAGTATCATGTCAGTATCATGGTTAGTATGATGGTCCGTATCATTGTCAGAATCATGCCAGTATCATGGTCAGCATCATGTCAGTGTCATGGTTAGTATCATGGTCAGTATCATGTCAGTATCATGGTTAGTATCATGTCAGTGTCATGGTCAGTATCCTGGTCAGTATCATGTCAGTATCATGGTTAGTATCATCATTGCAGACAGTATCTCTACAACATGGATCTGTCCCAGTTTCCATATTCCATCCTGATTGGATACAATTGGCTTCCAAAGTTTGCAGGATTGCTCCGTTTTGAACAAAATGCCTCAAATCATGAACACAGCGTGCAATCTTGGTGAAATTGGGCGCACACGTTTCCACTAGGCCGAGGAAAAAATGCCACTTCAAATTTCTCAAATCAGGCTCATGGTGGCGCTATAACAGGTCAATCTGTGTTTTTACTTTTAACTCCACCGATAAGTGGAAAACATTGTATGTGCACTCCCTAGAGACTAAGGATGAACCTTTGCCCTAATTTTTCACATTTGCATTTTATAGCACCACCTATGTAAAACAATTTTTTTGCTATTACTCCATCAGATTTTCTCCAACAATCATGCAAATCAGTACGCAGTATCTCTATAGTCATGTGATCAAGTCCGATCCGTCTGATATTTCATATTCCATCCTAATTGGCTAATATTGGCTTCCCAAGTTTGCAGGATTGCTCCGTTTTTGAACAAAATGCCACAAATCATCAACGCAGCTTGCGATTACCGTGAAATTTGCCAAACATATTCCCACTACGTCAAGGAACAAATGCTACCCTTTTCACATTGGCCTGTTATAGCGCCACCAGCAGGTAGACTTTAGCAAAACACATTTTGGAACACAATGCCTCCAATCATGCATGCAGTCCGACTGCCATGAAAGGTTAAGATTATAGTGCCACCGGGACACCTGGCCTGGTGGAGACCTGTGCTCAGAAGAGCAGTGCTTCTAGTTGATTCATGATTTTAGCCCTGCCCTCTGTGAAAAACAGTTAAAATTGTATAACTCCATGATTCTGTACTAACTACATAGTTCATAGACTATCCTCTTGTACGGGTCTTTTGTCCAGGTTGGCCAATGCTCCACCCCTCCACCATGCTTTGTGCAAATCAGTCTGGATCTTGTGTGATCCTGCTGATAGTGAGACAGACAGACAGACAGACAGACAGACAGACAGACAGACAGACAGACAGACAGACAGACAGACAGACAGACAGACAGACAGACATAAACGGGTGACCTTCCTTCCCTGCATGATATAGCCTATAATACTGCCATGATATTGAACATGAAACTGCCTATGATACTGCCATGATGCTGACCATGATACCAACCATGATACAGACATGATACTGACCATGATACAGACAATGATACTGACCAGGATACTGACCATGACACTGACATGATACTAACCATGATACTGCTTATAACACTGCCATGATACTGACCATGAAACTGCCTATGATACCTACATGATACTGACCATGATACCATGATACTAATCAGGATACTGACCATGACACTGACATGATACTAACCATGATACTGATATGATACTGATCATGACACTCCAACCTAAAAGTGATCTCACCTCTGATCAATGTCAGCTAACTTGTTTGTGACATCAAAATCCTGGCATGCCTTCATTAATCACTTGTGTACTTTTCGGTCTCTCAAGTTTCCTTTTAACAGTGTTGCCTTTGTGTGATGTGCATGTGTATTAAGACATAGATACAGTAGGATGAAACAAAAAGCTCTCTACTGTCAAATCAATTTACCTCTCTCTCTCTGTCTCTATGACATGTCATGCCTGCACGCCTGCACGTGCGCGCGCGCACACACACACACACACACACACACACACACACACACACACACACACACACACACACACACACACACACACACACACACACACACACACACACACACACAAAGGGACATTCCCAGATACAAACAGTTTCCTGGTGCATCCATGTATAAATTAGTGCAGTGTTGGTGACATTGTGCATGCAGAGCAGGTGACATCAACATGATGGCTGTGGCTTTGTTTCTCATCCTTCTGACGCGTAAGAACAATGAATTATTTTACCCTTATAATTATTACCCTTATTATTATTATTGTTATTACTTTTATTTAGGGCTGGGATGCAATAAAAAAAATGGAATTAATTACAGGCTTTGTAATGAATTAATCACAATTAATCGCATATTAATATTTGACCCGAGAAGCATTTTTTTTTCAAGTAAAACATCTAAATTTTGTGTAAATTTTTGCGTTAATTTTTTTAATCGTGTTAATTTTCTGTAATTAATTACAGGCTTTGTAATTAATTAATCGCAATTAATCTCATTTTAATCAACAAGTGAGTTCTTTAAATCTAAATTTCGCATCCACTGGGCCAAGCAAAGCGCTCTGATCGCATATTAATATTTGACCCGAGAAGCATTTTTTTCAAGTAAAACATTAAAATTTAGTGTTAATTTTTTTAATCGTGTAAATTTTCTGTAATTAATTACAGGCTTTGTAATTAATTAATCGCAATTAATCGCATTTTAATCAACAAGTGAGTTCTTTAAATCTAAATTTCGCATCCACTGGGCCAAGCAAAGTGCTCTGATCGGCTACTTCTCCCTTTGTCTCTTCTTGGTTGGTGCATCGCTATGATCGGTATGCCCGAAAGTGAAGGTCCTGTGGTGTAAAAACTAAGTGCGATTAAAATGCGGATTTTTTTTTAATCGTGTTAATTTTTATAATTAATTACAGGCTTTGTAATTAATTAATCACAATTAATCGCATATTTATATTTGACCCGAGAAGCATTTTCTTTCAAGTAAAACACATTTTGTTGTATGAGTGAATCAACAAGTGAGTTTTTTAAATCTAAATTTCGCATCCACTGGGCCAAGCAAAGCGCTCTGATCGGCTACTTCTCCCTTTGCGTATGTTGCCTCTTCTTGTTTGGTGCATCGCTATGATCCCTATGTCCGAAACTGAAGGTCCTGTGGTGCAAGAACTAAGTGTGATTAAAATGCGTACATTTTTTAATCGCGTTAATCTTCTGTAATGAATTAATCGCAATTAATCAGTTTAAGTCCCAGCCCTATTTTTATTATTAATATTATTGTTGTTGTTGTTGTTGTTATGTTTTATATACAGTATGCACAGTAGAGATGAACTCTTTAAAGTGCTTCAGAGAAGCGAGTTAATTCGTAAACATATTAGTTTCAAGTACATATATCAAGAACACACTCCTAGGAAATAACTTTACTGAATGAATGAATACTGAATGAATGAATTGTGAGATCATAAAACTAAGTGCTAGCCTCCTTGGATACTTAAGCAATATTACACGAGAGGATGTGGGTTATCGTGATTATTTTAACAACTGCGTTGCCACAGGCAAAGCCCAAAGGGTGACTGCCCGTATAGGTGGTGCAGAAGTTTAGCATATATGTTGGGCGAGGGAGCGCTTATATAGTTCAGTTCAAGTTTCAAGTTTATTTGTCATAGGCCTATGTATAAATACAAAGCAGTGTAATACAATGACATTCATTGTGCTCTGAGCACCCTTCAGTCTTCACATACAACACACAACATCCAGACAGGACACAGTACACTTAGTGCAAAAAAAAGAAAAAAAGAAAAAGAAAAAACTGTAGCCCATGTCAAAACAAGTTACAGTGTGTTGTAGTGAATCAATTGCTCAGCAGCCTGACTGCATAGGGGAGAAAACTGTTACTGAGACGGGTAGTGTGTGATTTGATGCTCTGATAGCGTTTCCCGGGAGGGAGTAGTGTGAACAATTTACAGGCAGGATGGCTGGTGTCTCTAATAATGTTATGGGAGTTTTTGAGACAGCGGGTGGTGTAAATGCTATGGAGGCTGGGTAATACTGTGCCTATGGTTTTGGGTGCCGTGTTAACAGTCCTCTGCAGCTGTTTACGGCCCTGAACGGACTGGTTGCCATGCCATATTGTGATACAGCCTGACAGGACACTTTCAATAGTACACCTATAGAATATGTGTGCTGTATATGGAGACATGCTTACTCAGTTATTCGTTAAGGGAAAGTCCTATGACATCATACCCTTTTATGCCCATACATGGAGATCCCTGTCTGTAGAACCAGCCGTTAGTGTGGTATGTGGTTGATGTGGCCTCCATATATGAGCTTTCTCATATGAACTCATGTTAGATATGGGCTTAATATTGATGACATGTGGGAACTCCATATACTGTACGGGTATACAAGGGAATCTGTGTGACATCACAGTGAAGCCAGAGCGTGATGTCAGACGCAAACAGTGACATCAGAGCATAGAACCACAGTGTTGATGTTATAGACAGAGATACATACGGACAAGCTGTGACCGTTTGACCTACGGTCGCAATTATATCTATAATATATAATATTGACAGTTATATTATGTTAATGTGTTCATATTCATTCACAGTTGGACACGAGGTGTCCTCATGGGACAACGAGTTTGACAGACCTTTGTATCGTAAATGTCTCAGTGGACATGCCGTGTCCAGCATTGCTAGGTAAAGAATGAACATGCTCAAACGCACGCACACGTGGTACATACAGTAATAATGTGCATTTGATCATGATGTATCTGTCACCGTCAGATATTTCAAGTATTTTGTATGGGTCATGGACACTTTGATATCTGTGGGCATGTGTGTTTATTTCTGTCCCTGCTGGCTATAGGAACAATTGATTGATTGATTGATTGATTGATTGATTAATACATTTACTGACTGACTGACTGACTGACTGACTGACTTACTGAGTATACAGTTTCAAGATAGTTTTCAGTATAGTTCACTGGTACAAGGTCAACCTAAAAAAAAAGCTAAAAAAAAAAAAGCTTTTGGTCTTGTTTCAATTGGCGTCCTTTTTAACTCAAATGACATAATGACAGACAAATAAAACACAATGCAAACAAATGCAACATAAATAGTATTTAAAATAGGCCTAGAAAGGTCAGTTGGAGGTAAGGATAGGCTTTGTTTTCTTTTACCAGTTTAAGACACAGAGGTGGCTGGCACTGCTACAGTAGCAGTGCCAGCCAATTGTCTGATTGGAGGAACTGTCATAATGTATGGTTTCATTATTGATATACAGCTATCACAGCAACCATCATGAGGACCGTCGTTGGAGCATATCCTGCAAACGAGCACCGAGCTTCGACAGCTGTTCCTGGTCTGGATGGGTCAACCACTTTGATCAACGCCTCGTCTACATATGCCGCCCCAATCATATCATCGCTGGAGTGTACAGTGTACATAGCCACCATCATGAGGACAGGCGGTGAGTCTGATTGATCTGATTATGTTGACACTATTCACTGTATGTTCTGCAACAACTATGACGTGATATAAATGTATGTTTGGAATTTATTAAAGGACCATTTCACCAATTTTCAACCTTATCTTCATCAAATTGGTCCTCAGACGACATAATTTCTGTCTACTCACTCTGTTTGTGTCTCATTGGTGGGCTGTGGACAGTTTAGAAATCTATCAGTGACAGTGTTTGGTCATTTCATACAAATACAATATGTATTATGACAATTATTCATTGTGACAGGCCTAATAGCAACCACACTAATGCAACCTGTACTTTCAGCTGGCGGTATCTGTGCTGTTGGAGCTCTCGACTGGCTACTCGTTCCTGTGGTTGGACCCAGTACGTGAATGACTGGGACCGCTATTTCTACTGGAGAGTTCCAGCAGGAAGCTACTTGACAGGTGTCGTCAGTTACCATAGCGACCATCACGAGTAAGTACATTCACAAAAGTACACTTATACATTAAATATTGCTGTACATTTACACTGTGTCTGTGGACAGGTAAGATTGAAGTGTTTTTGGTTGACTGATATCCTTTTTTTGTCCAATTTTGAATCTTTAAATGTTAAGATCAGTTCTCACTTGAAAACGAATCATGTTGAGAAATGACTTCCTTTCTCAATGGCAGGGATCGGCGCTGGCGTTTCCAATACTGCACGGGTATGTGTGTGTGTGTGTGTGTGTGTGTGTGTGTGTGTGTGTGTGTGAGGCACTATGTTGGTTTTAATTTTTTAAGTTAAAATGTGTAGCTAAAATTGCAGTTTTATGAAGTTTATTCATATGCCCCTCAGAACTTGAGTAAATGCATTCTCACATTTTTATGAAACATTGCAGTAATGTGGAAGGTCATTCCAAATAGCACTGAAACAACTCCAGTTGGCCAAAGGGGGGCGCTATAGCAATCGTTTGAAAAATGCAAACTTTGCACAGGCCTATTTGGCCTTAAGTCATGCAACTTGTATAGTCTACAGTCTATATAGATATTTCTCTGGCTCTTAATCATATTATATTAGTTGGATCAGGGGTGGGGAACTGTGATGATGGAGAGGGACAATAAATGAATGCAAAAATAGACAATCTCTTTTTTTTTTTTTACTCATCTGCTATTTTTTTATTTGAATCCTGAATATATTGTTGTGTGTGTTCTCTCTGTAATGAAACAGTTCCTGTGTGTGGATTTCCATCCACCAAGCCTCTGATCAAAAATGACAAGGTCTTCGTCGAGCGTGGACATGATGCAGTGCCTCACTCCTGGCCCTGGCAGGTGTCTCTGCAGGTAATACTGTCACACTGTGGTCCATGTCATTCCTGTTACATCTGCATTATGAGGTAATACTGTCACACTGTAGCCCATGTCATTACTGTTACATCCTCATTATGAGGTAATACTGTCACACTGTCCCATGTCATGTCGTCCTACTGTTAAAACACTAATGTTAACTAACTACACATCCACAACAACAACAACAACAAGCCAAAAGAAACAGTTGTGTTCAACTGTCTTTAATAGCTGTTAGATACCTGTACATTTGAATAATAAATAAATGGACAAGATAACAAACAAGATATCCATCTTATTCCCATGAAACAAGAATAATTCCACAAAAATAATAAGACTTAGAGAATACCCATGCAGGTCAGGTGTACTTTGTAGATTACTGTATTTTGAGAGAAACAGATGAGGCAATAGTACAGAGGATCAATGGTGGTCTCTGATGCCAATGACTGCATTTTTATAATGAATGATGTGCAGTGGATGAGAGTTCAGCCGTGGAGCCAGCTCATAGGTTAATATCAGAGGATGGCAGGATGATGTCATTGTGGGCAAGTTGGTTCATAGGATGAGCTGTTGACGCGACTCGGTATCAGGGAGTTTAAGCAAAGATGCTTTTCAGGACGGCTCCGCTCGGCGGAAGTACAGCCGCTATGACTCAATCGCCATAGCAGCCATAATCGTTAAGAAAACAGCCGTCGGCGACGGGTGTCCACCCGTTGTACTGAACTGTTTGGTTCCCATGGTGACGCGGTAACTTAACTTGATAACACTTTACAATAAGGTACAATTATTCCAGAGTAAGGAGAAACACAGTCTTTAGATTTTAGGAAGCAAATGAGTTAGGTCAAGCTAGGACACAGAAAATAGCATAGGATGTCATAACTAAATTATCCATAACTATTCAATATATATATTGATTAGATCGCAGAGCTATCAATAGCTGTTAGGACTTAAGATGCTTGAAGGTGCTGCGTTCTAAGTTCTTCCTCCTGTATTCACAAAGTATAATGTAAAGCAGTCAATACCGGTAAGTGACATATGCACTCTATCCCCTCTCCTCTCCTCTCCTCTCCTCTCCTCTCCTCTCCTCTCCTCTCCTCTCAGGACAACTCAGGAAATCATTTCTGTGGAGGTTCTCTGATCAACCAGAACTGGGTGTTGACCGCTGCTCACTGCAAAGTGACGTAAGTAATGACCTGCAACATCCTCTAACAATGACAACTACAAGTGATGAAAGTCAGACAGACAGACAGACAGACAGACGGATGGACATACAGACAGATAGGTATCTAAACCTGTCTGTCTGTATGTCTGTCTGTCTGTCTGTCAAAGTAGTATAGGTAGTAGAGATACACACTAAAAACTCATGGGTCATTTCTTGACCCAAATCATGGGTCATTTGTGTTAGGTCACATTTCTGGGTCATTTCTCAGAGCCACAACCCTTCCTTGAGTTATTGGGATATTATTTTGACCCAATTCCAGGGTTGTTCGAGTTAGGTAATATTTATCTGGGGGTGACCCGTTTTTGGGGTTAGTGGTAACCCCTATACTTGGGTCAGTTGTCTAGCTTTGGGCCAATCAGGGGACAGGCACCATAAACCTGTTTGCAAAGCATGCTGGGAAAAGCATTTTTCTAGGTTTCCAGAGACATTTTCTAAGCTGTTGGGAGCTAAAAATGCTAAATATGTCATATCCATGTGTCTGTCTCGGCAAGCTGTCTGTCATATGTCTGAATTTGATTTGTCAATATTTGAGCCTAAACCCTAACCGTAAGTGCTTGGCTGCTAGCTTAGGGTTGAGCTCCCTCCCCAACAGCTTGTCTGAAAGAGAAGAACTCATAGTAATTCTGAGATTATTTTTGTGTATCTTCTCTAAACTATTCTGACTATAGTATTATCAACATTGTTGCATAATATATTGTATGCACTTTTATGTTGATATTACCAATCTTCGAACAAATCATCTGAGAAGAAACCCTGAAACATTTCTGATGTTATGTTAATGACAGATAATATTGACATTGTCATTCTAAAGACCATGCATATGTAGGTTGTATTCATTTAGCCCACTCAACCCCAAAACTTGGGTCATATTGACTACAATCTTGGGTCATTTTAAACAAATAATTTGGTTATTTATTTGACCCAATTTATGGGTCAATATTCATAACCAAATTTCTTGAGTTAAAATAACCAAACCTGGCATTGGTCCCTATTTGACCCGTGAGTTGGATCAAAAATGACCCAAGTTGAGTTGTTTTTGACCCAGCAGTTTTTAGAGTGTATAACGCAAATAAGATGGAATAGTAAACAACAGATGCGAGTACAGGTTTCATTAGTGTGGTTGCTATTAGGCCTGTCACAATTAATAATTGTCTAATCGCAGTGTGTGTGTGTGTGTGTGTGTGTGTGTGTGTGTGTGTGTGTGTGTGTGTGTGTGTGTGTGTGTGTGTGTGTGTGCGCGCGCGTGCGTGTGTGTGTGCGTGTGTATTCAGTCGGCGTCATCGAGTTATCCTAGGAGTACATGACCGTGGGTCCAGCTGGTGGTTCCAGACCATCTCTGTGTACAAGGTAAGAGACATGTTACTGACTGAGTGATATGTATGGTCCAATACAGAGACATTTTACTGACTGTGATATGTATGGTCCAATACAGAGACATGTTACTGAGTGGTATGTATTAGTCCATACCAGTGTGGTTTAGAAGAGAGTGGCATCACGCTTTGATCTTGCCGCAGACCGAAAGTGCCGTCGCATTTTCACTCGCTGGTAAGTTGACTAATAATATGGTGCGCTGCGCTGGACTGTGGACGTCTGACTGCAAGTTTCTGCGCCTGGAAAATAGCAGATCTACCAGCTCACAACACGTCGCGGATGCGAGGCGTTGTGAGCTTGCAGATCAGCCACATTTTGTCACGGAACACGCTGTGATGAAGAAGTAAAGCCAGGATTTACTTGAGTGATGTGATGTGTGTTGAACGGACGGACGGACGGACGGACGAGGCTGGCACAGTGCACTGCAACTGCACACAACAGCGCTGAAAAATAAACATCCAATGCAAGGGACAGTAGTGGAACACAAGCTAGGAGCTCCATTCAGTGGCACGCCATTTCCAAACCACAACAGCGCGTTTACCTCAGCGTGGGACATTTCTCCGTTGTCAGAGTTGTCTCCGTATCTGCAGCATTAGCGCGAGCAGCACACACACACACGCACACCACTGGCGCCTATTAAGGGGGAGCCACGGGAGCAATGGCTCCCCCAATCTGCCAGTAGTGGGAGCCCGGCTCCCCCTCCCTCCTTTTATTTATTTACGATCATATAATCACAATTCTTAACAAACAGGTGTTTCATACGAAACACTTGTGATTAAGAAGAAGAACGTCAGAAATTCGCCTTGTTTGACCCTTTGAAGCACCCATAGCATGGATTCTAAACCAATCACAGCGAATGGGGGGCGGGAGGTATAGGTCTACTGGTTTCTCAACCAATCACAGTGACTGTCTGAACCTCTCTGTCTGACAGCGCGCTGCACAAGCAGGACAACAACATAGGACATGTGGATACTGGATAGCTTTTACATTTACCATACGTGAACTAAACTTTTGTTCAAAGAAGCTGGATGACATGACACGGTGTGTTGTGTGCCAAGGAATAGCACTTTCTTCTGGGCACCTCAATATAAAATTGGATATTTTCTTGTCATTTTCTCAAGGTAAGACATAATTATGGCTTTATTTAACTAACTGTTCACTGTGGAATTAGCAGACCTGTTTCGATCTTCTCTCCTCCTCCGTGTGTGTGTGTGTGTGTGTGTGTGTGTGTGTGTGTGTGTGTGTGTGTGTGTGTGTGTGTGTGTGTGTGTGTGTGTGTGCGTGCGTGCGCGTGTGTGATGAGATGCTTGCTTGCTTGTAAATATTGGTAGCTGCTGGTTGCAGATCTTTGGTAATGGTTGTGGACTTGTGGTCAGTGTGGTTGGCTTGTTGGCTTGAATTTGAGTGGCTCAGAATCAGATGGAGGAGAAATTGGGACAACAATGAACAGAACTGACTGCCTGGAGTTAGCATAACAAAGAGCCCCAAAGACACCCGAAAATGACTTAATAGACTCCTAGTGGGGACAGAGTTAGGCGCCGGTGACGCACACAGACACACACACACACACACACACACACACACACACACTCACACTCACACACACACACACACACACACACACACACACACACACACACACACACACGAGTTGCACAATGCGTGCATCATCAGAGAGAGTGCATGATGCATGTCATAGGTAGGCAGAGGCTATATCAAAAATATGTCCGACCCGAATCGACGTCCGACAATTTATTTATTATTTTATTTATTATTTTAACATTGGGCCTACGGGGGCTAGGGGGAGGGAAGCTAAAAACAACTTTATTTGTTCCTAATAAAGTTGTTTTTAGCTTCCCTCCCCCTAGCCCCCGTAGGCCCAATGTTAAGCGTCTTTGAGTATTAAGAAAAGCGCTATATAAGTCCCAGATATTATTATTATTATGAAAATGCGTCCGACCCGAGCCCGAGCCCGTCGGGCTTGTCGGGCCCCGCGGGTTTTCGGTCGGGTATCCCAGCTCTAGTCCAGTACAGGATAAGAGACATGGGCCCTCATTTATCAGCAGTGGAGCAGATCAAAATGTTGGCGTATGCCAAAATTTTGACAATTGTCAGCATTTATCATTGCGCACATTTTGAGTAATAAAATGAGATTATCCGTCTTTAGAAACTTGAACGAGACTAGAGTGCTGCTCCGTCTCTCTATCTCTCTCTCCCCTCAGTCCATCCCTCCTCCCCAGTCCCCCCCCCCCCACACACACACACGCAAACACATGCGTGCTCCGTGCCTCCGTCGAAAACAGCTAATCAACAAGATCACATTATGATGAAGACACGTTGCGCACACAGCTGCAACTAGGTATAAATCAGTGGGTTTCATTCGCACAAAACCTAAATGTGAATTCGTTTGCAGGATCAATCCTCTCCAAAGAGTGTCTGACTCTGACTCTAGCCGCGAACAGCACACTGTAGTCGGCATCGGAGCGAGCTAAGAGCCGATATGACGCGCAACATTGTTTTCAGATCATTCACGTTGCGACACAACAAGCATAAAGCATTCGAAGAGAATCCCAGTTTGTAAAAAGAAAACACCAGAGCAATAAACACTTTCTAATGTTCTTGAAACAAATATCTTTGCTCCACTTTCATTCATCTACTACAACAACATTCTCCCTTCCACTTCAGTCTATAGTGAGTCAACCTGTGGGTCGAGACCCCCCAGAGGTCCCCAAATGATTTTTGGGGGGTCCCTAGATGACAACGAAGTAATAATTTAAGGACTTAAGACCTGTTTTAATGAATAAAGACAAGAAAAAAAGACCATTGCTGCATCAAAAGTAATCAAACAAAATAGCTGATCTACAAGCTCACAACTCTCAAAAACATTTTATTGGGGACCTATATTTTTTTTCTGGGACCTATTTGAATGACCACCTATGTGAATGACCATTGTATTGAAAACCTAGCAACATCACTGCAAGTAGAAGGTAACAAATACGTTAAAATGAACAGTAATTAAAATTTAACGATGTTACGATTATGAGGGCAAGTGGCCATGACCTGAGGGCAAGTAGAACATGACCTGTACTTGCCCGATGGGCAAGTGCCTCTGAAACCTTAGTGTCAACCCCTGTCTTATACCACTTTGTTCCATTGTAGACGTGCGGAGCAGCATTGTCCAACTATCTGACACATGTATCCACTCCAAAATGTATACACTAATAAATAATTCCTGTGAAAATATAAAATAAATTTAAACAATTTATAAAAGCATACATCATGGACATGCATGCCGATTCTATTTCCAAGTTACACTGCAATCAGTTAAGATCTACCAATATGGAAAAAATCTAACAACAAGTGCTTTAACAGTCATTCAGATAAGATTGCCGATCTGGCTCAGATATATCACTGGTGCCTAACTCTGTCCCCACTAGGGGGAGCACATATCTGGGTGAGAAAATCCACGAATTTTCGGGTATAAAGTCGGCTAAAATTTGTATTTTTGTGTATAAAGTTGGCTAAAACGTGTTTCCTTTATTAAATCATATTTTTCCGTTCACAATATTATTTTTGGTGTCTTTGGGGCTTCACATTGGCTATGTTGACAACTCAGGCAGTCAGTTCTGTTCATATTAACTCACTGTTTAATGCTCCATTCCTTGCTGCCTGTATCAATTCCTCCTCCATCTGAGCCATCCAAATTCCAAACGTTGCTGTTCTGTTAGCCATATTCACCCCAACACTTCTTCCGAGTTTTACTTAATTATCTCCACATTGTTCACAGAAGCTCCGTGTCAATCCCTCATGTTCACTACAGTCTGTAGCAAATATTAAAAATACAAATTCGTTACTCACCAAAATAAATACTGTTAGAGGAGTTGAAAGCCTACCTTTCTTAGTGGCAACACTCTGAGACCACCTCACGTCTAAAATACACTTTATGGACAGAAAAGAAAATATTTCACCGAAAGGCAAAATATGGCCAATAGAATTTTCTATTGACACAAGACCTGTTGAGGGATGTGAGTGTTTCGGCAGCTGTGAATGTCAGTGAGGGCCGGAAGCTGGCAACATTTGTGAGGTGAAATGGCAGTTTTAGTCTGGTTTATGTGGGGGCGGAATGAGAGGGTGGAATCAATATGTGTCCCAGCATAGCAGAGGGGCAGTCATTTCGGAAAGCACAGCTTTAGACCAGCCCTGAAATTACTTTTTTTTTTCTAAAATGTGATAAAGCCACAAAAGCATTTCATAAATATCAGGCTATATTTCACCTAAACGCCAGAGCTTAACTCTGCATGTAAATAATATTTCTTTTAATTAATGTGAAGAGAAACCTCACATTTTGCAGGTTACATTTTATCTAAAAGGCTGAATTTCTGATCTAGTATTTCTGCATGGCATAACTCTATAAGCTATATCTACAAAACTGTTGTGTCAACCTTCACAACCAATATATCATTTTGTAGCTATGATTCCCGCTTTCAAATGAAATGAAAAAATGAAAATGAAAAAAAAAATTCAATGACTAGCCCTCAGCTGTGTTGGGTCACATATGACACCAAGGTTACGGATGTGAGTGGAGGTTGTAACTTGTTACAGTGGGGCCGTCAATACTGAGAGTGAAATTCTGGGTGTAGCGGGTGAGGGAATCTGGGCCGATGATTAGGATTTCTGATTTGTTACCATTAAGTTTAAGGACTTTTTGCATCCATGTTTTGAGCTCTGTAAGGCAGGTGATGAGGGTGGAGAGGGTGGCAGCGGTAAAAAAAATCAAAACGTTCTCTTTGGTAGAACGAAGTGACAGGATTGATAAAAAAAAAAAAAAAAAGGATGAGACCAAGGTACAAAAGTGAAAAAAAAAACCTTAATAGTTTGGCTATAAATCGCTAATACAAGGTAAGAAGAATAAATGCACCTACACGTTGCGGCAACAATGCCTTTATCGGCAACGTGTAGATCTGTGCCTTGGTCTCATCCTTTTCTTTTTTTCTTTTTAATCTATAAAAAATTCTATTTCACACGTGCATGTGTGTGTGTGCGCACATCTCTATACAGACCATCACCCATCCCAACAACGACGTGGCCCTGGTCAAGCTGTCCTCTCCGGCCCGCCTGAATTCCAGGGTGTCCCCCGTGTGTCTGTCCCCCTCCAGGCAGTCTTTCTCCTACGGGACACGCTGTGTCACCACGGGCTGGGGAAGAATCAGACCGTCCACATGTGAGTGGACAGACAGACACACACGCACGCACGCACGCACACACACACACACACGTACAGGGGCTTTGTTATATACTGTATGTATAAATCTCAAAAGTAGCAGATCCACACCTGACACGTTTGGGCTTGTAGATTTGCTACTTTTAGGGTCTCTATTTTCGTCCGTGCCTTACCCCTTATCTAGCCTAGGGTCCCTTCACTTTTCGGGGTTTTGGCAATTTGGCCAGAAAGATTAAACCGGATTCAGTTTTAACCCAAAATAATTCCCCTGCGCTCAAGGATATAATTTTAGGACCTACCTAATAAACTCCTTGATGGGCATAGTTTTGCTTTTGGAAATTTTGTTTGGTATATGCATCTTTTAGTCCAACTCGTAGCGACTTGCAAGACTACATTAGCTAGGCTACTCGAGCATTTAAATAGGGTTTGGGGAAACAAACTGAGGGAACCAAAACAAAGCGACGCCGCTTCTTCTGCTTGTCAAACAGCCATTGTAAACGAATACCAGGATTTCCCCAGAGAAAGCCTGGTGACGCGAGGTTACCTCGGCTTACCCCTAACTTTTTTTTAAATATTTTTTTAGTTTAACTAGGCCATCATGTTCTGAGCTTGTAGATCAGCTATTTGAAGTATTTTAAATGTTTTTAAAAATGGTTAAAAAAAAAAAAATCAAACCTCGGTTCGAAGTGGAGCGGTGAATTTGAGCAGCTGTACCCTATGTGAGTGAGTGAGTGAGTGTAAACTGTGCCTGTGAGTGAGTGGTGAGTGTGCCTGGCCTGCACAAAACAGCGCCCCTCCTTTAACTAGTGTGTTGTGTGTGGCCACTCAAGGTATTGCCCAGGCTACGGACAGGGCCAGCCAGCCACCCACCCACCCAGCCAGCCAGCCACATACCCACGGATATACCTGTTCATTGGGAGCGCTTTCACCGCTCCAAAAAAAGGCAAAGAAGTTTAGGGACAGAAATAGGCACGGACAGAAATAGGGCCCCTGGTTTCCACATGACAGAGACCATATGATAACCATCATTCTCTCCTGTTGTGTTCCACAGCCTTTCCTCTCAAACTCCAGCAGGCCTGGGTACCTCTCATGAGTACATCTCAGTGTAAAAGCTACTGGGGGAACCGCATCACTGACTCTATGATCTGCGGCGGAAACAATGGAGACTCCTCCTGCTACGTATGTAGCCATGTTGTTTTAGCACTTATGTTTTTATTAATGCTCTTAGCCTCTTACATCATAATCTGCCAAGTACACTGGGCTGGTATGCATTTATTAATGCTCTTATGTCATAATCTGTCAGGTTACCTTATGTGTTTGTTAATGATTACATTAAAGATATATTTATTTTTTTAGTATATATATATATATATATATATATATATATATTTTTTTTTTTTTTTTTTATTAAGGAAGGACAAGGTACAAGGCACAGAGATCAGTACAAAAAGATATATGCCTATTTCTGATCTACAAATCAGGCTTATGAGCTATGATCAGAGTTGGGGTCCGTTACTCAAAAAAGTAGTGCACTACATATTACATATTACTTTTGAAACAAGTAATGCCTTACACTACTTTATTACTCCCTGGAGAAAGGAGAACTAGTTACACTACTCGTTACACTACTTTTGCGTTACTCCGTAAAAAACCCGAGATGCATTGCCAACATAATAGATGTATTAAATATTGATTCGATATTATAATAATATAAATACAATACAGTTATGTTGTTCAATGAAGTGAGTCCTAGGGAACACTGGTGGTCATTTGAATGAGTCTAATAATAACAACAACAACAACAACAACAATAAATACATATTTTTTTATTTACAAGCCCCTGGGGGCCTTGTTGTAATTTAGGACTCCCATTGTGCATTTAAAAAAGCTCACATACATTCATGAGTTTATTCATTATTATTCATTTATGGACATACAAGTTTTCCACCTGACATTATATAGCCTATATATGGTTCTGTATCCGTATGTCAGTCTGTTTAAGCAGATTTTGTTCCATTTGGCTCCTATGGATTTTACAGGCCAGGGGTGGACAACCTAACCTGGCAGAGATTTTCCCCCCACAGCGCAGAGCGCACTCAGCACAGTACGGCAGGTGAAAGTGATAGTGTGGTTGCTTAACACTGGTTATCGAAACGAAGCGGATAAAAGCGCCGAACTTTTTTTGAGGCTTCTTTAGGACCCAATGATGGATTTTAGCCTTGGGTACCAAAATTTATTTTGATGTTTACCCATATAATATCCATATCAAGTTGGGCTCCCATCGACTTTCTATACAGGAGGAAAATACCCAGAAAAAAATCTGCTTTAAGTAGGATGTGAGGGGTATAACTAGGGGTTTGTCATGATTCTGAATCCATTGCAAGCATTTGTTTTGCACAAAAAACTTTCCTTGTACTAGAAATGGCCCCCCAAAACACCCAAAAAACTGTGAAAAATGATGACTCATCACTAAACCATCGTTTTGTGGGGCCATAATCAGATCAACTTCGAATTCGCTCAGCGTACACAAGACACCTTAACGATGAAAAGTTGTGCGAATCGTGAGTTTTGGTAAATCTGCGTGCCCGTGGCGAAGCGTCAAACTTCCTTTGCCAAACAGGAAGTGCCCTTCGCCAAACAGGAAGTGCCTCTATAGCTCATGAACCGTTTGTCGTACAGACGTGTGGGTGGTGTCATATGACTTGATTAAGAGTCCTTAACCTTAATTGGCGCTTCCTTCGCCAAACAGGAAGTGCCCTTCACCAAACAGGAAGTGCCTCTATATCACATGAACCGTTTGTCGTACAGAATCGTGGCTGGTGTCATATGACTTGATTAAGAGTCCTTAACCTTAATTGGCGCTTCCTTCGCCAAACAGGAAGTGCGCTTCGCCAAACAGGAAGTACCTCTATATCTCATGAACCGTTTGTCGTACAGAGTTGTGGCTGGTGTCATATGACTTGATTAAGAGTCCTTCATCTTAATTGGTTTAAATAGCCCTGCCCCCTCTTCTGATTGGCTGCTGCCCCTTGTGACGTGGGTAGAGCTGCGAGGGCCCGGTCATCGCTGCTTGCAGCTTTAATTTTTTATTATTTTTTATAATGATCTAGCCTCCAGCTGGCAGCTGAAAAAGTTATATGGCACATCATGATAACCCGGTACTCAGAGATACAGCTACAGCAGCATCCATGGCAGGCTAAATTAGGAAAGACACATGAATGTATCATGTATGTATCTATACTCACAGTCACGCTACGGAGGCTCTTTAGTAACGTCCACGATTAATGGTCCAGGACATCCCCATAGTCAAATTCATACTAGCCTTGCATTGTGGTTTAAATCAATTTAATTATTTTATTATTATTAATTCATCCTTGCCACTTTGCGTCTTATCTTAATAGGCGCAGCTCACACAGCTGCTAGGTTAGTCTACATGTTTTATAAATGAATATTTACATATAGGCCTACATATCAACGTGTTTGGGTAACCTATAAATCAAATCAAGTGTGCACTGCTGTTTCCTTAACCGACGCTCCAGTCTCGCCGCGGGTTCACATCGAACCCTCCGGTTGCCGCAAGACTAGCCGGGGACACGAAAAGAACTCAGCCTATGCTGCCCTCAACAACAACCACGCACACCCCCACCCCAGTCACAATCATACAGACAGTAAAGTAAAGTAGCCTTGCATTATGGCCTAAGGTAGCCAGTTTTAGGAAAGGCACAATGTACTCACGTTGGCTGTTGAAGTTCCACAATTCTTCTTCCCAGGACTCAGGAGTAACGCATATTGTACTGTATATGTCCAATATGTCCCGTTCGAAAAGTGAACCTTTTCCATTTAATATCCATCTCTTCGTGCAATGGTCCAAAACAGAGCTGCAACTTTATCGCAAACCAACTACATAGATGGCTCGACGCACAACACATGTGCATTGCCTACCCAACAAATCTGAGTTGCAAGTTATTAATCCACTGTGTCATGACGTGTCTAGAGCTTATAGATCTGTTCTTTTGGAAACATATCCAAAGACGCACGAGCGACAGTCAGAGTAGGAATAGTCTATATACAAAAGCGGAAAAACGGATACCGGGTACTCACAACGGGCTGCATCTGCGACGCGACGTGAGCTTGTATGTCTGCTGTTAAACCGGAAGTGTGGTCCAAACAGGTCCAAATAATCTCCGGTAAACTCCCGCGGAAACAGGTGGATATATGTAACGGAGGTGATCCGAACCTCCCCACCCGGGTTCATACCCGGGTCTCCCACGCGAAAGTCCAATATCTTAACCACTAGACCAAAGAGACATCTCTTTGGTCCGGGGGAGATACTAGACTTTTGAGGCTTCAAGGCTGAGGCTGCGACTCTCTCCGTCACACTCACCCCCCTTTGACCTCCTCCTACGGGGAAGCCCGAATCCGGGTCACGGCACCAATGTAACGGAGGTGATCCGAACCTCCCCACCCGGGTTCGTACCCGGGTCTCCCACGCGAAAGTCCAATATCTTAACCACTAGACCAAAGAGACATCTATTTGGTCCGGGGGAGATACTAGACTTTTGAGGCTTCAAGGCTGAGGCTGCGACTCTCTCCGTCACATATATATATACGAAAGTTTAAAGAAGTTTTACTTTTACACAATATTCTAATTGTAGATGGATCTATATTTGAGCCTATGCCAGACTTTGATCAAAAGGTGAAGGCTGGGGTGGGGGAGGCAGCGGATCCGAAGCGGAATTAATTGGGATGTAGGCCTACAGGTAGGTATTATATCTCATTGACAGTCTGGTCGATCCACTCCCTGAGTTTGGACACGCGGGCGTACACACCAGGTTTGCGCACGTTGCAGCGCCCGGATCCCCAGGAAAAGACTCCCACCAGGGACCACATCCCACGTCTCACACACACCAGAGGACCACCGGAGTCAACCTGGAGAAAACACACAGTCATAGGCAGAGTTGGGTGTAAGTAACGCGTTACTGTAATAATACTACTTTGGTCGGTAACGAGTAGTGTAACGACACTACTCCTCCAAATTGATTAATCACATTCAGTTACCGGTCAGTTGTTAACTCGTTACTCGTTACTACAATCATCATCAAAATGTATCATCATCACTTGTCTTTTAGAACACTGGAACTGTCATTTCACTAAGAGGTAATCAAACACAAGTGGTTGTCAGCAGCAGCATGTCACGGTGACATGCGTGCCAATCAAACAGTAGCAGGCACCGACATTTGATAACAGTCGCACATAGATTAATACAAGGGACTAAATACAGCAAAACCCCCAAATAAGGAGATTTATAATATCAAGCAAAGAAATTAATTAGCCTACTTTTTGTCTATGATTCAAGAGAGCGAGAAAGAGAGAGAGAGAAAAGAGAAAAAAAGAGTGGCACTGGCATCGCATCACAAGGTGTGCAAACATGTGACAAAATAAACCAAAACCCCCAAATAATGAGTATTAATTAAATATCCAGCAAGCCACAGGAATGATTTATAGTGTGGGGATTTAAAGGAGTCATCCAGACCAAAACACATATAGGGTTAAATCTGTCTTTTATCACACCCCTTAATACCTGCTTTAGTCGATTTTTTTCATAGCTGCCCCTGTTGCTAGATTTCGGCTGCCCCTGTTGCTAGATTTCGCAGGCCCTCTCATAACTAACAGAGGAGATAGACTTTATACTAGTGCGGTTATTTCTTCAGCTTCAAAGTTAGTATTTTTTTATTGGATTGTGTTTACACAACGTCCTGAGACCAACCAAACCGCTGTTTTGACTTCACAGGCACCCTTACTTGTCAAACGGCGTCTGCTCTGCACCAGAGCAGGGAGAGGAGAGGCTAGAAAGGGAGGGGAGGGAGGGGTCGGTTTGACAAGTAAGGGTGCCTGTGAGGTCAAAACAGCGGTTTGGTTGGTCTCAGGACGTTGTGTAAACACAATCCAATAAAAAAATACTAACTTTGAAGCTGAAGAAATAACCGCACTAGTATAAAGTCTATCTACTCTGTTAGTTATGAGAGGGCCTGCGAAATCTAGCAACAGGGGCAGCCGAAATCTAGCAACAGGGGCAGCTATGAAAAAAATGGAATAAAGCAGGTATAAAAGGGTATGATAAAAGACAGATTTAACCCTATATGTGTTTTGGTCTGGATGACTCCTTTAGGGGGAGCAAATGCTAATTTCGTGCAAATTTGTCTTAAAGCGCAAAATTTTGCACAGATGTAGCCCAGGGCTTGCTCTAATGATTTAGCTAGGGCGCCCGAGCCAACGACCTTCGGGGTCGCCACAACGGCCAAATCAAGTTGGGCTCCCATTGACTTTCTATACAGTAGGAAAATACCCAGAAAAACATTTTTTTTTTCTGGGTATTTAAGTAGGATCTGCTAGGGGTTTGTCATGATGCTGAATCCATTTCAGGCATTTGTTTTGCACAAAAAACATTCCTTGGGCTAGAAATGGCCTCAGAAAACAATGCATGTATGGGTGAGCATTCGTGTTAGTCGGAGGCCTTAGGGTTTTTTTTTTTTTCTCGTGCTAATCAGTCTAAAAGTGCAGAATTTTGCACAGATGTAGCTCAGGGCATGCTCTAATGATTTAGCTAGGGCGCCCGAGTCGGCGACCTTCGAGGTCACCACAGCTCCAGAAAACACCCACAAAACTCTGAAAAGTGATGACTCATCACTTTTCATCACTAAACCATCGTCGAACCAACTTGATTTGGCCGCTGTGGCGACCCCGAATGTCGCCACTTTTAGACTGATTAGCACGAGAAAAAAACCCCTAAGGCCTCTGACTAACATGAATGCTCACCCATACATGCATTGTTTTCTGAGGCCATTTCTAGCCCAAGTAATGTTTTTTGTGCAAAACAAATGCCTGAAATGGATTCAGCATCATGACAAACCCCTAGTTAGACCCCTCAGATCCTACTTAAATACCCAGAAAAAAAATGATTTTCTGGGTATTTTCCACCTGTATAGAAAGTCAATGGGAGCCCAACTTGATTTGGCCCCTGTGGCGACCCCAAAGATCGCAGACTCGGGCGCCTTAGCTAAATCATTAGAGCAAGCCCTGGGCTACATCTGTGCAAAGTTGTGCACTTTAAGACAAATTTGCACGAAATTAGCATTTGCTCCCCTTAAATCCCCACACTATTAGTCTATACTGGAAATCCATGTAGGCTGAGAGAGAGAGCGAAAGAGAGAAGCCTGCACGGCTGCACCTCACCTTCACCTAGTCTGACTGAGACTCTGACATGACGCCCTCATGATGAAGGACAATTAATAAATATATTATCCTTATGCAAAAAACATCTGTGATATGTTGCTTTTTTAAGCAAATGGTTTTCCGCAGCTAGAATCAGTTAAACATTAGTTTGAGCTGCTGCACACGGAGTCATCTCGTTGCAGTTCATCATAGCAGGGTTGCTTAACGAAATTATCGAAACAAAGCGGATAAAAGCGCCAAACTTTTTTTTTAGGCTTCTTTAGGACCTAACGATTGGGTACCAAACTTTATTTTGATGTTTACCAGAGATGGGGACTCGAGTTGAAGACTCGACTCGCGAGTCAACTCGAGTGGCAGTTTTGGAGACTCGGACTCGCCCCTCAAAGACTCCAGACTCGACTCGGACTCGAGCTCATAAGACTCATGGGCAATCTTTATTTTAAGCGCTATAATGAATGACACAAGCCCGACAAATATTGACCTTTCCTTCTCCTTTCTTTCTTTGGTGCGCGGCTGAGCGCCGCTGTGCACGGACAACGGCGACCACGTTTCTTTCCCTTTTTTAAAATTTATTTTTCCGTGGGCTTAAAATTGCCGACATTTGGACGGTTTCACCAGCCTCGGACACATTTATGTTGTTAAAACGTTTCAAACATATTTGAAACAACCTTATATATGTTTCCCCACTTTAGTTTAGTTTTCTCATGCCAATAAAGCTCCTTTGAATTGACCTGAATTGAGCTTGTGGATCAGATATATTTCTCATATATCGGGCTTATGCCCTACTGTATGACTGTGTGTTTCCTCCAGGGTGACTCCGGTGGTCCTCTGGTGTGTGAGAGAGGCAAGGTGTGGACTCTGGTGGGAATCACTTCCTGGGGAACCGCCAAGTACAACGTGGGCAAACCTGGCGTGTTTGCCCGCGTGTCCAAACTCAGGACCTGGATCGACCAGACTGTCAGATCCAACTGAAGAGTCCACACTCGCTGAATGTACCAACCATTTTTGTTTAGTACACACACAATCTTTGTTCTTTGTCTTTTTTATTGCTTTTTACAGCCCTCTTCTTCCATTTCTTTCTTCATGGAAATAACGATATGATGGCAATGATGTTTTGAGAAAAAAAAATTGAGGAAAAAAATTGAGAAAAAAATGTTTGAGAAAAAAGAAATTTTGAGAAAAAAAAATGAGAAAAAAAAATTTTGAGAAAAAAAAATGTTGAGAAAAAAAAATATGACACCAGCCGCGAGTCTGTACGACAAACGGTTCATGAGTTATAGAGGCACTTCCTGTTTGGTGAAGGGCACTTCCTGTTTGGCGAAGGAAGCGTCAATTAGGGTTAAGGACTCTTAATCAAGTCATATGATACCACCCACAACTCTGTACGATAAACGGTTGATGAGTAACAGCCAAAAAAAGGAACAATCAAGTAAGGACCAATCAGAAGAGGGGGCACTTCCTGTTTGGTGAAGGAAGTTTGACCCTTCGCCACGGGCACGCCGTTTTACGAAAACTCACGATTCGCACAACTTTTCATCGTTAAGGTGTCTTGAGTATGCCGAGCGAACTTGAAGTTGATCCGATTAGCCCCCTAGGAGGAGTTCGTTAAAGTGCGACACGTGAAAACGGCCAAAAATACACCAAAACGCCACTATTAGTCATTCGGACATGGCGCCAAGAGACTTTTCTGTGAGTCCGGACATGATACAGATGTGTACCGAATTTCGTACTTGTGGGTGAAACCGTATAGTGGGGCTGTTGCGTTGAAATTTTGTAGGGGGCGCTGTTGCGCCATTAGGCCACGCCCCCTTTTAATTTTTCGCCACTTGTGATGTGCTTGCAAAGTTGCGCAACTTTTGGAGTACGTTTTGCGCCTCAAAAACGCGATTCTTTAGGGGGAAGAATAATAATAAGAATCTTTGCAATTACAATAGGGTCCTCTCACACTGTGTGTGCTCGGGCCCTAATTAATGAACTATGGTGTGTCTGATATGAAATGTGAGTTTACCATAATCACAGTAATCCTTAATTAAGTAGCTAGGTTCTAAACAATAATAAAGCATGTTTACAGTTGTTGCACGGACATTAAGTAGCCTACTTTTACATGAATAGTATGCTACTTTTGCAATGTAGTTAAATAAATGTTATGAAAATGTAGTACATTTAATTAATAGCTTGGGGGGAGGTTTAAGAGAAAAATAATGCAGTCATTTCTGTGGAAAATACATTTGTGTTAAAAAATTGTGACATTGTGAATTGTGAACCTTGAATCGTGATTCGAAACGTATCGTGAGTTGAATGAATCGTGGCATGCCTACATGCAACTGATCTCGCTTCAGTTGCTCGCTTTTGCGAACGCCCATCATTTCGACCGGAGGGTTAGCGACTCACTCCACGGAGGTTAGGTGAGGATTAGAGTCGGACGCTCCCGATTTAAATAAAAAGCAACAAGGTAATAATACAGAACACAATATGAGTGCATATTGTCGTGGACTTTAGCTACACTTGGTGTTTAGGGATGGAGCTTGTACATCTTTATTTATAATGAGCACCTTATCGATCCTGCTTATTGAGCCAGGCTTTTATTGAGCCCAGTAATGAGTGTTTTCTAATATTTTGTGGAAAGACGTGAGATGACAAATTCTGAACAGAACTGGTATCTTTTTAATTGGCCAGTTGTTGTGACTGTGAGTTTGTGGCTGGCTGACCACCATGAACATTACAATTGACAAAAGTAAAAAAATATTAACATTAAATATCATTAAAACAATCATTCATTCATGTGAAATAAGAGCTACATGGCTTTATATCATGAACTGTAATAATTTCTTGTTTGCCTCTTGTCTTGATTCTCTGTCCATGACGTCATGGGCTGCTATGCTCGATAACAATCTTGATAAAACCAAAGCTTATTGATACTGAGTAATCAATACATTTGTTATGGAGTTAGTAACAGGCTTGGGTTTGGAGCTCCATCCCTAGTGGTGTTGGAGGAGAGTGGGTGGAATAATGCCACGATACGACAAGGAATATCCACTTCAGGATGTTTACTGGCAGAACGGCAGCTTACATCATCAACAGCAATAACAACAGCACTTCCTCCACAGGTTTGAAACTTCCCACTTATTATTAGCATGCAGGTAGACTCTCAAATAACTCACACACCAGTGTGAGGCAATTTATCATACAGTCTCTGTCTTTGGCTGTCGGTCCCTGGTACAGACAGAGGATTATTCACTCTATACGTTCAGACACTCTGGGATCTGGAAGGCAACTCACTAAACAGGCGGGCTGCACAAATATACATGGGAACTCACTGTGTCTGTGAGCCAATAAGAACACAGTACGTTCAGTAATCTGTGGTGTCTCGCTACGTGGAAGGCCACGAGGTAAGCACGTCACAGGGGAGAGTGAATGGGCGAGAGGCAGAGCCAGGCCCAGGGGACCTCACCTTCAGCTTGGAGGTGTGTTTGAGGGGCGGTACATACCAGCCTACCTGCTATCAGCCTGATAGATTGCCAGCTGCAGGAGCTGAGTGATTTGGGGACACACCTAAAGAGGAGCTCGGTTCTCTCCTCATTCACTCTCTGAATCTCTGTGTGAGAAGACCTGTGTGGGAGTCCTATACGTGCTGGCGGTAAGAAGCGATATCACCACTCATTTCCCTTCCCAATGTTTTATGTGTTGAACATGACAGTGACACTGCGTTGTCCTTTTCCCGTAGGCAAAATATGGAGCATGCTAACCTAAACCCTTAAACCCATGGCCAAAGTGAGGAGGAGGAGGAAAGCGAAGCGAAAGGAGAAAGCGCTTCATTGTAATGGCCCTAAATGACTGAGTAAGAAAAGCCACCTGAGCTGCTGGTTAACCGGGCCCGATTCTGGAACCCACCTGAGTACCGGGTCCTCCGCTGCGGTCTGAAACCCACCTGAGTACCGGGTCCTCCGCTGTTTCTGAAACCCACCTGAGTACCGGGTCCTCCGCTGCGGTCTGAAACCCACCTGAGTCCCGGGTCCTCCGCTGTTTCTGAAACCCACGTGAGAAGGAGGTCCAACGCTGACGTACGCCGGCCTGAGCCCCTGGCGCTCCGGCTACTGTCAGTACACCCGTGTGCCACGGAGCCCCGCTTCCCCAAAGCTCGGTAACAAACCAGCCCAGTGTTCCCCTTGAATGCCCATGTTTGGCCTATTCTAAATACTTACCTTTTGGCTACGCTAAATTACTCACCTGAGGCCCTATTCTAAGTAAGCCCTATTCTAAGTTACCTACCTTTATACTCACCTTACCTGGCCCGGTCCTGGAAGAAGAAGAAATGTTGAAACCCTGAAAGAAGAAGAAAAGACTGTTATAATTTATCCTTTTATGAAGTAACTTGAATATTATTATTAAAGAAATGTGCTTACTTGCTGCTCCATCGCAACTCCTGCCCATATAAAATCACAACTTGTTAATAAATGCGCCTGTTGGCTTGCACTTGAAACTGTGTTTTGTGTTGGTTTTGGGTCTTGACACCACATTTGGTGGAGAATACGGGTATTGTATTCTTTGACCCGCACCAATACCTAGCATGGAGCAGTCACCGGCCTTAAACGCGCTGTTGCGCAGCCAAACCGAGTTGCAAGGAGCAGTAAAGGAGCTCATTAAGCGAATGGACAGAGACCCCCGTGAGCACAGAGTCCCGAGCGCCATACTTACCAAAATGTCCCCCGAAGACGATGTGGAATCCTACCTGGAGCTGTTCGAACGCACCGCCCTGCGTGAGCGGTGGCCTAACGCTGAGTGGGGGAACATCATCGCTCCGTTTCTAACAGGCGAGGCCCAAAGAGTATGCCGCGACCTGCCGCTGGCGGAGGCCCGCGATTTCCAGAGGCTGAGAGAGGCGATACTGGCCAGCCTGGGCTACAGCCTACCTGCCCGGGCCCAGCGCTATCACAACTGGGCGTACCAAGCCTCCCTCCCTCCTCGGGCACAAGTCGTCGCCCTCCAGCGCTTGGCCCGCTTGGCCCACGGCTCGCCACTGGCGGAGATCCGCCCTGCATCGACCGAATTGTGATTGACCGTTGTATACGCTCCCTGCCGCCAGACGCACGTAAATATGTGAGTGTGCGGGTGTCAGCGGTGAGAGCCACCGCTGACACCCGCCCCGGCCGGG
Source organism: Nannobrachium achirus (assembly GCF_963921795.1). Classification (NCBI taxonomy): domain Eukaryota; kingdom Metazoa; phylum Chordata; class Actinopteri; order Myctophiformes; family Myctophidae; genus Nannobrachium; species Nannobrachium achirus. The sequence continues at coordinate 59,352,948 of NC_137814.1, forward strand.
GCCGAGAACGCCAGCCGGTGTCGCCGCTCAACCCCGCCCCGCTCCGCGCCGCCGCCCCGGAGCGGGCCAACCGATCCGCCGTAACCAGGAAGTGCTACGTCTGCGGAAAGCTGGATCATATCTCGTGGGCCTGCCCGGTCCGCGAGGGAGACGTCCATATGGCCAGCGCGGTCAGCTCGGAGGTGGCCCGCCCGTGCCTCATCGCCGGGCCCGGCCAACGCCGCCATGCCAAGCTCCCCGTGAGGGTGGGAGACGAAGACACCCACGCTCTACTGGATTCTGGGAGTGCGGTGTCCCTAGTCCGGGCAGACCTGGCGGGACCGCTGACCAACGACACCGTCCCCGTGACCTGTATACACAGAGACCTCCGTCACTATCCGGTGACGCACGTGCAAGTACAGACGCCCCGTGGAGAGGCTCGTTTGGCCGTTGGGGTGGTGCCCAACCAGACTGTGCCTCTGATCATAGGAGCGGACAACGAGCTGTTCGCTCGCTATTGGAACCCCGGCCTGATGACTGAGGCCCGACCCCGGTGAAGACGACCCAAAGCCCGCACCCGGCCCTCGAAACCGCTCGAGGCATGCCCGGTGTTCGGACCCCCAAGCGATGCCAGCCAGAGTTCAAGCTCCCTGGGAGAGGGAGTCTCACGAGCTCGAAGCCCCGTACTCGCCCCCCCCCCCCCCCCCCAGACGACGCCCCTGCGCTCACCCCCCAAACCGACACCCCTGCCGCCGCTCAAAGCACGGCAGAGACGCGCACCGCTGAAGACACCCTAGCCGAGCTGTACATCGGCTCTTCCGTTCCTCTCCCCGACAGGGAGAGTTTGCCACCCAACAGTGGACGGATCCCAACTTGGAGATGGCACGCCGCCAGGTGGTGTCGGTGGGCGGAAAACTCAACGAGGGGGTGAGTCAGCTACCTAGTCCATATTTCACGGTGAAAAAAGGAATATTGTACCGAGGTGTAGTGGATAGGATGGGCGAAGTCACTGAACAGTTGCTGGTTCCGAAGTCATATGTCACCAGAGTGTTATATTTGGCCCACTCACACCGCTTAGGCGCACACTTGGGCGTACAGAAAACGTATTAGCGGATACTGGCACGGTTCTATTGGCCAGGCATCAAGAGAGCAGTAGAAGACTTTTGTCCCTCATGTGGAACATGTCAAAAAGTAGCCCCGAAGCCCTTCCAGCGTAACCCGCTGATACCGCTTCCTATCATTGAAACCCCATTCTCTCGTATCGCACTTGATATAGTGGGGCCGCTGCCCAAGTCAGCTCGTGGGCATAGGTACGTCCTAGTCATATTGGATTATGCCACCCGTTACCCTGAGGCAATACCGTTAAGAGCCGCTACTGCCAAGGCTGTCGCTCACGAGCTGTTCATGCTGTTCACTAGAGTGGGAATTGTGGATGAAATCTTGTCGGACCAGGGCACTTGCTTTATGTCCCGAGTACTGGTGCAACTTTATGAATGGTTAAAAATTAAACGTATTCGAACGTCCGTCTTTCACCCGCAGACGGACGGATTAGTTGAATGCTTTAATAAAGTTTTAAAGCAAATGGTAAAGAAATGAATCGATGTAGATGGCCGGGATTGGGATCAAATTATCCCCTATGTGATGTTCGCCATCCGCGAGGTGCCACAAGCCTCCACCGGCTTCTCTCCCTTTGAGCTGTTATACGGGAGGAGACCACGTGGGTTGCTCGACCTGGCCAAGGAGGCCTGGGAAGAGCAACCGTCAGCCCACAGAAGCGTGATCGAACATGTGGAACAGTTACAAAATCGAGCGCGGACAATCTGGCCGCTAGTGCGAGAGCACATGGAAAAAGCACAACACGAACAAGCCCGGCTGTATAACAGAAATGCGGTGGTGCGAGAATTTCAGTTAGGAGATAAAGTGTTAGTCCTGGTGCCCAGCAGCGAGTGCAAATTTCTGGCAAAATGGCAAGGCCCTTATGAGGTCGTGGCACGGGTGGGCGCTGTGAATTATCGTGTCCGGCGGCCCGGACGAAGGAAAGGCGAACCGTTGTACCATATTAATCTGTTGAAGAAATGGCACACAGGAGAAATCCCACCATTGCCTGCCCTCTTTGCCACCACCCCTTCCCCCGTTATACCAGAGGTGCCCTTAGGTGATGATCTCTCACCAGCTCAGAAACAGGAGCTGAAAGAGCTGTTGGGTAGAAACCGGGACCGCTTCTAAGAGGTCCCTGGACGGACCACCGTCATACAGCATGAAATCCACACACTGCCTGGGAGAGTGGTGCGCCAGCGCCCCTACCGCATTCCCGAAGCCCCGCGGAAAGCCATAAAAAGTGAGGTACAAACTATGTTGGGTCTAGGGGTAATCGAAGAGTCCTACAGCCCATGGTCTAGCCCCATAGTCATTGTACCAAAGCCAGACGGTACTCTACGATTTTGTAATGATTTTCGTAAACTGAATGAAATCTCACAGTTTGATGCTTATCCCATGCCCAGGGTGGATGAATTAATTGAACGGCTCGGCCCGGCCCGTTTTGTGAGCACGTTTGATTTAACTAAAGGCTATTGGCAAGTGCCGTTGTCTCCCCAGGCTAAAGAAAAAACGGCGTTCTCAACGCCGGATGGACTGTTCCAGTACACAGTACTACCGTTTGGGGTCCACGGAGCCCCCGCCACATTCCAACGTATGATGGATAGAATCTTGAGACCTCACAGAGAATATGCCGCTGCCTACTTAGATGACATTGTTGTCCACTGCACCTCCTGGGTGGAGCATTTGGTGCATTTGGATGCAGTGTTGGGAGCGTTACAGTTAGCCGGATTAACCGCTAACGCAAAGAAATGTCGTCTAGGCTTAGATGAAACTGACTATTTGGGGTTCACCATTGGACGAGGCTGTGTCAAGCCCCAAACCCGCAAAGTGGAAAAAATTAGAGATTGGCCCAAACCTGTCACAAAGAAACAAGTGAAATCATTCCTTGGGCTAGTATCATATTATCAAAAGTTTATTAACACTTTCTCCACTGTCGCAGCACCGTTGTACGATTTGACTCGTCAGAAAGGTCCAAACCATGTTCGCTGGACCCCCCCAGCAGAAAACGCCTTTGAAGCGCTGAAACTAGCCTTGTGCGAGGAACCTGTTCTGAAAGCTCCGGACTTCTCGAAGCCCTTCATTTTGCATACAGACGCCTCTGGCACCGGCCTCGGCGCTGTCCTAGCACAGGTGTTTGATGGGAATGTACACCCCATAATGTATGTGAGTAGGAAATTATTAAAACATGAACTGCCGTATGCGAACGTAGAAAAAGAGGCTCTTGCTGTAAAGTGGTCTATCCACCACCTACGGTACTACCTGTGGGGAAGACAGTTCACATTATTTACAGACCATGCACCGTTAAAATGGATGTCACGAAACAAAGATAAAAATGATCTCATAACACGATGTTTTCTTGAATTACAGAACTATTCCTTCAATGTGGAACACAAACCTGGGAAGGAAATTATGCACGCTGACGCCCTCTCCCGGCTGTACGAGGAAGAGGAAATCCTAAAGCAGAAAGATTGCAACCCCAGTAGCAATCATTGGGGGGGGGGGGGATGTGTGGTGTCTCGCTACGTGGAAGGCCGCGAGGTAAGCACGTCACAGGGGAGAGTGAATGGGCGAGAGGCAGAGCCAGGCCCAGGGGACCTCACCTTCAGCTTGGAGGTGTGTTTGAGGGGCGGTACATACCAGCCTACCTGCTATCAGCCTGATAGATTGCCAGCTGCAGGAGCTGAGTGATTTGGGGACACACCTAAAGAGGAGCTCGGTTCTCTCCTCATTCACTCTCTGAATCTCTGTGTGAGAAGACCTGTGTGGGAGTCCTATACGTGCTGGCGGTAAGAAGCGATATCACCACTCATTTCCCTTCCCAATGTTTTATGTGTTGAACATGACAGTGACACTGCGTTGTCCTTTTCCCGTAGGCAAAATATGGAGCATGCTAACCTAAACCCTTAAACCCATGGCCAAAGTGAGGAGGAGGAGGAAAGCGAAGCGAAAGGAGAAAGCGCTTCATTGTAATGGCCCTAAATGACTGAGTAAGAAAAGCCACCTGAGCTGCTGGTTAACCGGGCCCGATTCTGGAACCCACCTGAGTACCGGGTCCTCCGCTGCGGTCTGAAACCCACCTGAGTACCGGGTCCTCCGCTGTTTCTGAAACCCACCTGAGTACCGGGTCCTCCGCTGCGGTCTGAAACCCACCTGAGTCCCGGGTCCTCCGCTGTTTCTGAAACCCACGTGAGAAGGAGGTCCAACGCTGACGTACGCCGGCCTGAGCCCCTGCCACGGAGCCCCGCTTCCCCAAAGCCCGGTAACAAACCAGCCCAGTGTTCCCCTTGAATGCCCATGTTTGGCCTATTCTAAATACTTACCTTTTGGCTACGCTAAATTACTCACCTGAGGCCCTATTCTAAGTAAGCCCTATTCTAAGTTACCTACCTTTATACTCACCTTACCTGGCCCGGTCCTGGAAGAAGAAGAAATGTTGAAACCCTGAAAGAAGAAGAAAAGACTAATTTATCCTTTTATGAAGTAACTTGAATATTATTATTAAAGAAATGTGCTTACTTGCTGCTCCATCGCAACTCCTGCCCATGTAAACTCACAACTTGTTAATAAATGCGCCTGTTGGCTTGCACTTGAAACTGTGTTTTGTGTTGGTTTTGGGTCTTGACACCACAAAACACACACACACACAAAGTTTATAGTTTGTCTGTGCTCTGATGAAGTTTTGATTGAGAGCCGCAGTAGAATTAATTGTTTTGACTAAGCTGCTGTTTTGAATCAGTTTTATGTCTCTCACATTCCAAAACCAATTTGCTCTAGTATCGTCTCTCTTCAAAACACTCAATAGTTGTCCATGAACACTTTTAGAACTGTCTGTGTCTCAAATCAATGTCACAATTGAATCAGAGCTAGCCTGGTAGTGGGTAAGCCTGCTGTCTACTGGCCTACCCCTAATGTTCAGCAGGAAGACTGAATCTCTTCTCTGTCTGGCCCAATTGCCTTAGCCTAGTAAACTAGATTCCTCCTGAGAGTCTGGTTTACGAGGCTACACTTGCCTATCTGTCACACGTCGCTTCAAGTAGATCGACCCCGCCTCCCCGTTCGGAAATCTAATCAAATCTAATCAAATCTAAAAACTAGAGAAGAAAGTGAATGAAATGGAAAGAAAATAACACCACACTCACAAAGGATCGTCATTTATTGTTATATGAGAACCTCAATTTAAACCACTCCATTGTGGTCTACTGTAAACAGTCTTATCCAGATCAACGTATCAAATGTGTCTCCAAAATGTGAACAAAGAAACTGACACTTAATTCATGAGTGTCAGAGTTACATGTCACATACATATGGTAGAAAGAGAGATAGATCACACACACGCGCACGCACGCACGCATGCACAGACACGCACGCACGCATGCACACACACACACACACACACACACACACACACACACACACACAGTAACAGCCTTCCTCTGTGTCTATCCTCTCTTTAAAACCAAGTATTACTGTACATTCAACAGGCTCACAGACACACATTAGTATATCACTCCACGTACGAACGCTGGTTTATGCCAGTGGTTTTCAACCTGGTTGATGGGCTTCCCTGTATACACAACGTATCTCACCACATATCGATGTCCCATCAACAATTGTATCACAAATGTATCAGCTTACGGAAATGCATGTCAGGTTGATACACAGTACAAAGCTTTAGGCTATTCATTGTTACATTCAGAAAGAGCGTGTGTATTTGCATAATATCACATTGTAGAGGCTGCTCTACCGACATGGTCATGTTACATGAGAGCCTCCAGCACATTGAAAATGCCTTGTTCCTTTTGTGGTCGGTGAGTGTATATAGGAGGCTGCATGCTGTCTCAACATTCATTGCGTATCAGGATGAAGGCTTGCCGTGTCTTGCTGTTTGTACTCTTCTGTGTGTGTGAGGTTAGCGCTGCAGGAGTTCATTATCAGTTGAGTCTCGACCGACACGACGACCATAAAACAGAGTTGGAGCTGAGCATCGGCCATCATGACGACCACAACACAGAGTTGGAGCTGAGCATTGGCCATCACAATGACCACGACACCGAGTTGAAGCTGGCCATTGGCCATCACGATGACCACGACACCGAGTGGAACCTGAAAATTGGCCATCACGACGACCACGACACAGGTGAGGATGATTGACAATACTTCACCCCGAGAAACAAATGACAATATTTCTAAATGTATCTGCCCCCATCACGACGACCACGACACAGGTGAGGATGATTGACAATACTTGACCCCGAGAAACAAATGACAATATTTCTAAATGTATCTGCCCTTATATAAAATGCCAAGACCCTCCATCTGAATGTAAAAAAATCACACCCAGTGTGAAGTCTTTTATGAGTTACTTTCATTAGGCAATGCAGTTACTTAATCATCATTACATCTACAAAGGCTAGTTTAAAGGTTTGGTAATATTCTGATGTTTCCCATGGAGGAAATTTGCTATGTGGTTGATACCCTGTCACATTTAACAATCCCAATGTTGCCGCTTCCTCATTATACACAAAGCATCTAGTAAAAGTAAAGAAAGAAAGACATGCAGGGATAAAAGGCTATAGGGAAATGTTTGTTTTCCGAAACTTCAAACACAAACGGGAAATACATTAAAAGTGCTAAAAATTATAACCTTCAACTTCAGATCCTACTACACCTGCACCTCCAACTCCTGGACCAACTACACCTCCACCTCCAACTCCTGGACCAACTACAACTGCACCTCCAACTCCTGGACCAACTACACCTCCACCTCCAACTCCTGGACCAACTACACCTGCACCTCCAACTCCTGGACCAACTACACCTCCACCTCCAGCTCCTGGACCAACTACAACTGCACCTCCAACTCCTGGACCAACTACACCTCCACCTCCAACTCCTGGACCAACTACAATTGCACCTCCAACTCCTGGACCAACTACACCTGCACCTCCAACTCCTGGACCTCCAACTCCTGGAACAACTACACCAAAACCAACCACGTCAGGCACACAGGCACACAAAATAAACAAACATTGTCAGTATAAAAGATTTGAATGTTATAAATTCCTTATAGATTGATTATAAATTCATTATAGATTCCTTCTTTTGTTTTCTCTTTTCTAACGCATTTACAAAGCATCTATTCAATTTTCCGACTGTGATGTTTTTCTCTTATCTTGTGACCAACAGTAAAGTGTCCTCCTAATGCTGAGTACATAGAGTGTGGTCCGGCTTGTATTCCCAGCTGCCAGGAGCCCTCCACCAACCTTTCAGGCTCCTGCATTAGTGGCTGCTTCTGTAAGCCGGGCTACGTCTTTAAGGGACACCGTTGTGTCAAACTGGAGACTTGTGGCTGTCTGGATGAACACAACAACTTCTACGAGGTTAGACGCCATATATTATAATGCTTAGTCTACCATTTAAATCTGATTAGGACCCACGTTGGAAATCATATTTTCAAAGGAACCATTGCACACCTATAGGCTGAACCCACTTCTAGCACATATGTGCTAAGACAGGTCGGGCCCATGTGGATCCCACAGGCAAGCCCATTTGGATCACACATTTATACCATTATGGGGCACACATGGGTCCCACATATAATTGCCTATTTGGGGCCAACGTAAGGCCCTGGTAAAACAAACTGAAAGCATTCATGGGCAAACACACGTAGGTCCCAACTGAGACCCATATAAAATTGCCAAGTAGGGGCTCACCGAAGGAAACCATAAGGGACCCATATGACCCTGCTGACTGGGAGTAAATGATCTATACTGTAGATGATCTGAGTCAAGGTGCCATGAACTGAAAGGAGATGAAACTAGACTGAACTCTGTCGAGATGCCAACTGTGTGTGTGTGTGTGTGTGTGTGTGTGTGTGTGTGTGTGTGTGTGTGTGTGTGTGTGTGTGTGTGTGTGTGTGTGTGCGCGCGTGCGTATGTGCGTGCGTGTGTGTGTGTGTAGCTGTCAAAATGAACGCATTAACGGCGGTAATACATTTTTGGGATTAATCGCGTTAAAATATTTAACGCAATTATTGCATGCGCAGCATAACCGGACCAGCCTCATTCACTGCAGCCAAAAACACTCAGCCTGCCCTTGCAACGCAGCCTGCTATCCCCTCCCCCTCCACACACTCTGACACTCACGTCTTACACTCTCATACTGTGCAGAGGGGGACACGCTAGGCTAGGTGCCTGTTAAAACCTCTTGAAAACCACCGCTGCCACTGGATTAATAACGGATCATCAATACATCTCAAATAGAGATCTACTACTTCCTTTGGCTGTTCAATTGGAGAGGACAACAACAACACATTAAAATCCACGATTTTAGGCTCCAACTGCTTGCATTAAATCCAGAGAAGTGGTCGCGATGGATGCGTGATCATGCGTCTTCAACACAGGCTGGCTCGTTGACCCTGATTTGACATAGGCAATCAGCACAGTCTGGCTTGTGCAGCTTTTCAACTGAATGAATCTGTAGCCCAGTCAGATATCAAGTAATCCTCTCCCCCTCATGCTAAACTGACTTCTTAAGTTTCACTTCTCCGCAAACTTTATTTTCCATCCTGACAAGCCTAATATTATTGCATTTAGGCTCTTTAGTTTCCAATAATTAGCCAATGTTTTATTGCTACACAATAGGCTAAATGGTAAACAATGTAGCCTACTCTACAGGCATAAATAATAATCCATCCATCCATCTTCAACCGCTTATCCGGCAACGGGTCGCGGGGGTAACAGTTCCAACTGAGATTTCCAGAGTTCCTTAATAATAATAATAATTAAAATAAACAATACTAATGATTATAATAAACATACATACATACAGTAGGCCTACCTACTGTTTAAATGTATCCGCCTTATTCTGCCTTTATCTTTCCATTTCTACAACAATATACAGACAGAAATGGCATATTATCCGCCTTATTTTGCCTTTATCTTTCCATTTCCACAACGAAGAAATGGCATATTTTGGACATAGTTTGAGTCGTGATTAATCATGATTAATTATTTTTTCAGCTGTGATTAATCTGATTAAAAATGTAATCATTTGACAGCCCTAATATATATATATATATATATATATATATATATATATATATATATATATATATATATATATATATTTATATGTGTATGTGTGTGTGTGTGTGTGTGTGTGTGTGTGTGTGTGTGTGTGTGTGTGTGTGTGTGTGTGTGTGTGTGTGTGTATATGTTACAGTCAGTTTGGGTAACTCAGTGAGATTGGGGTAAGAAGAGCGCTCGTTTTGTCGTTCACCACACAACCCTAACACCACCTGGATCAATTCACTTTGATAGTCTCTTATCCGCGCACCTGTGTAATTCTGCGTATTCACCATGAGATGGCGACAACAGCCATTCACTTGTGTAGTCGCTGACGTCACTCGTTTGCGACCACTCTTTCTTTGTTTATCTACTAGCCTAGCTCAGCTGTGTTTAGCCATTAGCTTACTATGCCTAACTCTAACCCTAACCCTAACCTTAACCTCAGTAAAACTATGCCTAACCCTAACCTCCGTGGGGTGAGGTGCTATCATTCCTGCCGAACGCTACGTTGTCGTTGTTGTCGTTGTTGTGGATCAAAGCGACCGCTTGTTCCGCCCTGCGCCGCACGACGAGCGCTCCTGTTCTCAATTTCACTGAAAAAAATAAAAATAATATATATATATATATATATATATATATATATATACACACTTATACACTATGTGTGCCTCAAAGGACACGTCGCAACTGAAAACAGTACTTGTGCTGGCTGCCTGGCGCAAGTAATGATTACATTATTAGATGATAGAGATCAATTCCATGTATGAATTAGACTAAAGACTGACTTCCTGCCCTGTCTTATGTTTATCAGCCTGGAGAGATCATCTTTGGTGACGGCTGCTCCAGACTGTGTCGCTGTACAGGGAACTACAACTTGGAGTGTGTGGATAATTCTTGTGACCCCACAGAAGATTGTCGTGAGGTCAACGGAGTAGCAGGGTGCTATCCCAAAGGTGAGAATATCAAGGAAAACAAAGGTGGCATTGGTTGGCTGGACTGACTGGCCTACATGCCAAAAACGCTAATTAATAATAAAAACAGCGTGCACGCATGACCTCATGAATTTAGAGGACCCACACTTCTAAAATCCATATCACACCACTGCCTATACTGTATCGTGACTACTAATTGAAGCCGAGGCCGAATTGCACGAAAGAGCCCTGACAGCACATGGTTGGTTCTACAGACTCCAAATTTCGCACGCAGATAGCTCAGACCTTTGCCTACGTTCTTAGCTATGCCTCGACCCGACCCGATATGCGGTTTTCCGGAACCAACGCGAAAGGTTCGGAATTTCCATATGCGGAGTCCTGACTACTAATTGAAGTCAATGGACGTGAATCCGAATTGCCCCGAATCGCATGAAAGAGCCCTGACAGCACATGGTTGGTGCTACAGACTCCAAATTTTGCACGCAGATAGCCCGATACACAGTTTTTCGGATCCGTCACGAAAGGTTTGGAAACTCCGTATGCGGAGATGACTGACATCGGGCCGTTCTGGAGCAAGCGCTGACTCATTGTGACATCACTTCATAAAAGGCTCTGACATCACATACGCCACATGAGTCAACAAAAAATCTCTGTGAGTGTGTATGTATGTTTATATATATATGTATGTATGTAAGTATGTAATCTTGAGAACCGTTCGTCCCACCAGCTTCAAATTCAGCGCGCGTGTTCCCTGCCGCAGCAGGTAGTGCAGTGCCCGGCCTCGTCCCGAGCCGATACGCGATTTTTCGGAACCCAGCGCAAAAAGTTTGGATTCTCCGTATGCAGAGCTGTTGTCTGACATCAGGGTCTTCCAGAATCGGCACTGTGTCTGCAGAGATCTCCATATATGGGCATAAAATGGACGCAGACAGACAGATACAGATATATCCATATATGGGCATAAATGGACTCAGGCAAACAGATGGTCAAAATGGATCCTATGACAACAGGTATAATGGGGTTTGCATTTCACAGAATTCGGCACACGCGTTCCCCGCCGCAGCAGGGAGTGCAGTGCCCGGCCTCGACCTGACCTGATATGTGGTTATCCGGAACCAGCGCGAAAGGTCCGGAATCTCCGTATGCGGAGCTAATGTCTGACATTAGTGTTTTCCAGAACCGGCACTGTGTCTGCAGAGATCCCCATATGGGCATAAATGGACGCAGGCAGACAGATACAGATATCTACATAATATGGGCATAAATGGACACAGGCAAACAGATGGTCAAAACAGGTTATGACAACAGGTATAATGGAGTTTGCATTAAAGGGTGGGGCATTCATTCCGTATTTACATCCTTCCTGAGTAGGCCGGTCCTCGACTAGACGCTCGGCCGACTGTCAGGCAGATACAGAGATCTCCATATATGGGCATAACTTGGACGCAGTCAGACAGATATCTCCATATATGGGCATACATGGACACAGTCAAACAGATGGTCAACACGGGTCCTATGACAACAGGCATAATGGGGATTGCATTAAAGGGCGAGGCATTCATTCTCTATTTACATCGTTCCCGAGTTGGCCAGGTCGCCGACTAGACGCTCGGCCGCCCGAATGTGAATGTACCTGACTGACTGACTGACTGACTGACTCGTTGAACATTGAAGTTATGGCATTGGTCAGTCAGTTGGTCTAACAATGAACCATCCCATAGCAGCTAAATCATCCCTCCAGGTTATGGGATTGAGAAAGTTCATACTGAAAGGACAATGGCAGCTTACAGTACCTAGAAAAAAAGCTCTATTTCACATAACAGTTTCTGATCGGGCGGATTCACACTGCAATCCGTTTGATTAGAACTGATTCTGAAAACGGTTGCTGGTTCACGCTGGCCAGCATTCACATTGGCAGACCTTCTGGCCTCCCTGGAGATCACTAGCACTATACAGCCCGGTCCTATAGGTGGCGGTATGCACATAGTGTCATCAACTATGCGACATTGCTGATGGTGGTCGCCAATAAATTCAGGCACGAAAGCTGGTGTAACAATTCAATGACGCGCGACAGCGCAGTGTGGTTACCAGTGTTGCGGTCTTGGGTCGAGCGACGTTCCCTGATCTACAAGCTCACAATGCCTCGCATCCGCGACGCTTTGTGAGCTTGTAGATCTGCTATTTTCCAGGGGCAGAAACGTGCAGAATGATGAGCCAGTAATAAACGTGCAGAATGATGAGCGAGTATCTGTGTCAGACCTCAGACGTCCAGCGTAGCACACGTTATTATTTTTATTATTTAATATATATAATCAACGTAGCCTACAATTGAAACGCTTTCACAAGCCACAGTGTGGCTTAATATTCACATTAATGGCACGTCAAGCAGGCATAGCAGTGCCAAGGAATCTATAACATCGAAACAAAAGTCAGGGATATAGGTTATTTTCGGTTTGTTTTCATGGTTTAACTTGTAGGCTAGTGCTTTCTCTTTCTGCTTTTCTTTCCCGACGGGCGACAGCAGGAGTATAGCTGCTACGCATCATGCACACGCATGCATGCACGCACGCACCAATCTCTTTCCCCCCCGCTGTAAATCTGATCCTAGAGCAGCATTATCATCTCACAGTTACAGCCATACTTCATGTCGCTGCCTCGCGGCTAATAACGGACCTGAATCTGATCCTAGGTCAGCCTAAACAGCACAGCAGTGACAGCACACAACTACACGCATTGATTGATTGATTGCTTGCTTTACGGTTTGCATAAAAAGCAAAAAGTACACACACGTCTCACACACACAGTATGGGTCCTCTCGGGTTAAACACATGATGATTACAGACCCGTGTTCCGAATGTTTTAACGGAGCGGTGGTTCTGGCCGTTCCGTCTCACTTTCACCCTGCCCTGCGCTCAGTGCGCTGGTGCGAGACAATAAATAACTGTTCGCCAATTGTTACTTCTCTCAATTGGAAGTACATGACACCAGTCCAGCGCACCGCAGTAGTAGGCTAACTGGTGATATAAAAAAATAATTTTAGAAGACAGCCCTACAAGCAAGCAATCTCTCTGTGAGACGAAGTCGCTGATCCCATGGCCATGTCGACAACTGTTACCCAGTGTTTATTTGTGCCGACGCCTGACTCGTCGACATTATATGAGGTCACGTTCAACATCAATACCGGTTTTGAGGACGGTTGCTTCACACTGCTGCTCACCGGTCTCGAGGTCGCACAATGCAGTCTCGAGACTACCTCTTGAGGTGGTTTCGAGGCTATCCGTTTCTAAGGAAAACCGCAAGCTTCACACTGTCAAAACCGGTCTAAACATCTGCCAAGTAGCCTCGAGACCGGTCCCAAGACCGCAGTGTGAATCCGAGCTGAGAGAGTAACAGGGCGATGAGGCCTGGTATCAACTGCCATCATTGATGAGCAAGCAGTTCAGGACCCTGAAGGATGGCGTGCATGAATGATTTGAATACTGAGCTGTTTGACAGGTCTTTTCAGTAACATGTCATTAGGTTGAACACCCTTTGGTCCGACCACCAAAATCTAACCTTAACCCTAACCTCAGTAAAACTATGCCTAAACCTAACCCTAACCTCAGTAACCGTGACGCGGGTGATTATCTAACCTGCCGACGCTGTTCGAACCAGCAGGAGTTCGACCTATGGGGCAGTCCCCGGTCTTTTCCTACACTGAGGTCATTACAGTTTGGTCTGGTGGCCTCACCACCAGCCTTTATCTCTCCATCTGTGTCAATGTGTAAGACTGTTAAAAGGATCCCTGGCTAATACGACAAATATGCCTTAATACATTATAATTGTCCTCTATAAATACAATGTAAAATTAAAAAGACCTTAAATATTTTATTTCTTCTAGAAATAATATGTTTCACTCAATAGGGGAAATGCCCGTCGCAAGTTGATGATGTCATACATGTAATTTGTGATCTATCCCTATGGAATTTATGGCATGCATGTGCAAATAAAACTAGACCAGGTCAACCTGGTTGTGCCAGACCCCCTGTCTGTCATCATCATTTATGACATCATGCCTTTTGTAGGCATGTCATCATCATGTCATCATCATATATACCCTTTATATAGAAAACCCGGACAGACATTTGCTTATGTAGGCCTACCCATTTCATGGGTCTGGCAAACAAACGTAATACTTCCTATGGTTAATATGAGCATCAAATCAATATTTCAAATGTGTTTGTGTTTAGTTTTTGAGCGGTGCAAACCGCTCCTATGAACCGCTTTTTTACCAAAATTATGATGTCACTAATGGTGATGACATGAGTTAGCTAGACCAATGAAACACTTCGATTCTGTTGATTTGTCCATGATGTCATAGGCACAGAGGCACCCGATTGGTTCACCCTTTAGGCCGGAGAAAATAAACATGGTGTCCAATCAAATGCTTACTTGATTATGAATTGACCAAACTGAAAGGACCAATGAATTTGAATTTCAAAATTGTATTAAATGAATATCACACATAAGCAGAGAAAATAACCACACTTTTAGACAGACTGTGGATAACTTCACAGGTTAGACATGATAGGCAACTAATACAAGTTTAAAATACAAATAAACAGCTTTTTAAAAAAAATTATGATGTCACTACTCACTAATGATGATGACATGAGTTAGCTAGACCAATGAAACACTTCGATTCTGTTGCTTTGTCCATGATGTCATAGTCACAGAGGCACCCGATTGGTTCACCCTGATTTAGAACGCGTTTAGGCCAGAGAAAATACGTCATAAAAAACGATGTCATAGACAGGGAGGCACCCGATTGGTTCACCCAGGCCATTGAATTTGAATTTCAAAATTGTATTAGATGAATATCACTGATAAGCAATAAAATAACCACACTTTTAGACAGACTGTGGATAATTTCACAGGTTATTAAATGACAGGCAGCTAATACAAGTTTAAAATACAAATGAACAGACTTTGAAAAACTAAAATATTCATCTTCTGGCCTCTTCTCGCCTCTCTGGAGGCCTCTCTGGAGGTAAATAAGGTCATATCATTATGACAGTCTTACAAGTTACAATCTGTAGCTTGGTCGACTAACTGATGAGAAATTACGACTTATATAGTCTGAGCAGACCTCTAGACTGACATCATACACAACAAAAATAATATTGCCATGCATGCCTATCAACACTGATTCACACAGGATTTTTTTTTTGCATATGCATGCCATAAAAATTACACATGACATTTGTGACATCATCAACTTGCGACAACTTGCGACTTTAAGAGCAAGAGTTGTTTGAGTTCTTCGACATAGACCCAATTACAGAGGAACCAAAAGACCAAATCACCCTTGTGGACATGGGGCTGATTAAATTAACATCAATTATGGATTCCTCAACCCAAAAAGTCATAGAAAACTAGTTGTATTCATAACTATGTCTAACCATTGAAAAGTTCATTTTCGTCATAGCTGAAATTCCCGACCCTTTTAAAAGATACACCCCAGCCAAATGTCTTTAATAACCCTTCTAGATGACAAATCCATTGAGAAATGGACCTTTGCTCTCCACGGTCACGGAACTGCCATTTATTTACTCAACTAGGTGGGGCTAGAAGAGGGACATGTGAGAAATGAGGGGTGAGGTTGTGATTTGCCATCCAAGGAGTGTGTGCGCAAAGTTTGGCATTGATAGGGCCAACGGTGGCCGATATATGACTAGGACAAAAGTGTGACGTGATGTGACGTGGCGTGACGTGGCGTGACGTGACGTGACTGACAGACTGGCAGAGAGACAGACAGACAGACAGACAGCCAGCCCTTTTCATAGTAATTGCGACTTGACGTTGCAATTAAAAGTGCTAAAATTGATTACCATCAACTTCAGATCCTACTACACCTGCACCTCCAACTCCTGGACCAACTACACCTGCACCTCCAACTCCTGGACCAACTACACCTGCACCTCCAACTCCTGGACCAACTACACCAAAACCAACCACGTCAGGCACACCATGTAAGTTTGAAAATAAACAAACATTCACAGGTGACAACATTAAGGAAAACATGGGCAGCATTGGTTGGCTGGACTGACTGGCCGACAGGCCAACCCTATATGTGAATATACCTGACTGACTGACTGACTGACTGACTGACTGACTGACTGACTGACTGACTGACAGACAGTCGTTAAGTATTTAAGTTACAGCATTAGTCAGTCAGTTGGTCTAACGACGAACCATCCCATAACACAGAACATTTTGAGAGTAATAGGCCATGCAGTTGCTTAAAGACCTAGTGAAATTGAAAATATGTTTTCACACTTCTAGAGCTTATCTGTGGTAATCATATGGGCATTCTTAACACTAGATGCCAAAACAATTGAAAAATATACTGTAGCTGCAAGCAGCGATAAAGTGGCCAAGCCAGAAAAAGCAGGAAAGCAAAAAAGCAGCAAGGGAAAAGTGGTAAAAGAAATCAAAGAAAAACTAGAAGTAGTACCCTTCCGAGCACTATGATATGCAATTTAAATAGTCTGCATGAGGTGAGACTTGAACCAGTGACCATCGGCGTTAAAGACACATACAACACTGACTGGAACCTGTAAAATAACCTCTCTAAAATATCTTGTGCACATTACGTTTACAGGAGGATAAATACCATAGTGAGAGTACCACCTTTTTTATGTAAACCTGACAGTGCTTAGCAAGTATCACCAAATAGTTTTATGTTCTTATTGCTTTGATAATACAATAAACATAGGTAGATCAAGCTACAGGGGAGCTGTGTGTGTGTGTGTGTGTGTGTGTGTGTTTGTGTGTGTGTGTGTGTGTGTGTGTGTGTGTGTGTGTGTGTGTGTGTGTGTGTGTGTGTGTGTGTGTGTGTGTGTGTGTGTGTGTGTGTGTGTGTGTAACAGTTTCCAAAGTGCCAATTTTAGGGGTGCCAGGTAGATTCTGTCCACCAGAGAAATATTCAGCGGTGGTCAACCGTCTCCTTAGCGTGACCATGTGTGTAGCTATGCGTGTCTGTAGCCTGACCTGCAATACCACTGGGTGACTGTTGAGCAGCAGACGCGGATCTAGCCCTGAGCAGCAGGGGGTGCTACAGGGAGCTTCGCGCCCGCAGCCGCTCCACGTGGCGCGACCGCAGTTTTATTAATTTATTTTTTAAGTTTTGCAGTCATTTTGCCCTATTCACCAGCAGTCTCCCAGTCCCCACCCACCCCTTAGGTTAAGCAAAACAAGTAACATTTGTCTCAGCGGACAACTTTTGACATAAAGAAAAGAGTTAGGCATAGGCAAGCTGCAGCAGCAGTCAAGTGTACTCACCATCCAGAAGAATTAGATTTAATAGAGATTTTTTTATTCGATTTTTACTCACTGTATGGTCGAGTGGTCACGATAGTGCGTCTATGCATCTCTGTTATGCAACTTTCGGAAAGTTGTAAAGGCTTTGGTGGTGATCTTGTACAGTTTCCATAACATCTCCTCATATAGAACTTCAATCGAGTGTATACTGTTTGTTTTATATGGGTTGTTAGTTGTCCTGCGTGCCTTCCATAATTCCCATGGGCCATGGGTTAACAGTGCGCATTGCAAGATGACGCTGATATGGACTGCTGTCTTCTCTCTCCCCCCAGCGCCCCCGTTCGCAAATTAACTCTCCCGCCGCTTCGAACGTTCACGTTCGCCCCATTTTTTACAGAACCTCGATGCCAATACGGCGCTCGTTCGGTTCGTTCGTCTGATGACTGTAAGCTGATGAGGCGTCGTGCGGCCGTCTACTGTAAACACATTTTCCGCGGTGATGGTGTAAAAAATCCATTATGCGTTAACATCAACGGAGAACAATTCACTTCCTTGTTGATTTTCTCTGGCTCTGAGGCTCTGTGGCCAGTGACTGGTCTTCTTCTTCTTCAACACAGAACATTCATTCTCGCGTGACGCCGCCCTCTGCTGCCTGGCAGACCAAAGTGCACTATTGCACAACCAAAAAAAATAAAAATAAATAAATAAATGTCTGTCTGTCTGTCTGTCTATCTACTATAACGTCGCAAAGGTAAGCCGCTTTTTGATGGCGCCAGACCCAATAAATAAATAAATAATCTGGCAGTAGGAGAGTTAATGTGTAGGCTAAACTGTTCTGATAATACAACTTGTTTTGGCTGTCCATTCATCATGTATAACTTAAACTGCGCGCTCGTATTCCAAACCAATGCAGCTTAACATAACAAACCGACAACTAGGGCCAACCCAGCAACAACTATCGTTTCCTGTCTTACTTTCACAATAAAGTGTCTCCCGCTTACCTCCCAATGCAGCTTATTTCACACAGGTTATTATTAACAGGAAAAAGTGTAGCTTAACCCGTGTGTTTTTGTGCGACCAAACGTGCATGGGAGAGAGAGTGATGAGGGTGAGAGAGAGAGAGAGAGAGAGAGAGAGAGAGAGAGAGAGAGAGAGAGAGAGAGAGAGAGAGAGAGACATTGAGAAACAGAGAGAGTGAGAACTGCCGTTGTTTAGGAGTAGTACTGCACTTGGGTATCACACTTTTCTCCGTCTGACCGTCTCTCTCCCGATTTTGCTAGCCCCGAAAACTACCGGTGCTAGTCCGGAAACTAGTGGTGCTTTAGCACCAAAAGCCACCGCGTAAATCCGCCACTGTTGAGCAGCCTTGAAATGTACAGTACATGCACACATAGGTGGCGCTAGAAGAGGGCCATGTGAGAAATGAGGGGCGAGGTTGTGATTTGCCATCCAAGGAGTGTGTGCGCAAAGTTTGGCATTAATAGGGCCAACGGTGGCAGATATATGACTAGGACAAAAGTGTGACGTGATGTGACGTGACGTGACTGACAGA
Source organism: Nannobrachium achirus (assembly GCF_963921795.1). Taxonomy (NCBI): domain Eukaryota; kingdom Metazoa; phylum Chordata; class Actinopteri; order Myctophiformes; family Myctophidae; genus Nannobrachium; species Nannobrachium achirus. The sequence goes on from NC_137814.1 coordinate 59,371,880, forward strand.
CTGGCAGACAGACAGACAGCCGGGGGAGCTTTTCATAGTAACTGCGACTTGACGGTCGCAATTGAAAGTGCTAAAATTGATAACCATCAACTTCAGATCCTACTACACCTGAACCTCCAACTCCTGGACCAACTACACCTGCACCTCCAACTCCTGGACCAACTACACCTGCACCTCCAACTCCTGGACCAACTACACCTGCACCTCCTACTCCTGGACCAACTACACCAGAACCAAGCACACCATGTAAGTTTGAAAATAAACAAATATTCACAGGTGACAACATTAAGGAAAACATATGCAGCATCGGTTGGCTGGACTGACTGGCCGACAGGCCAACCCTATATATGTGAATATACCTGACTGACTGACAGACAGTCGTTAAGTATTTAAGTTACAGCATTGGTCAGTCAGTTGGTCTAACAATGAACCATCACACAGCACAGAACATTTTGAGGGCGGATTCACACTGCGGTCTCGGGACCGTTCTCGAGGCTACTTGGCAGATGTTTTGACAGTGTGAAGCCTGCGGTTTTCTTCAGAAACGGATAGCCTCGAAACCACCTCAAGAGGTAGTCTCGAGACTGCATTGTGCGTCCTCGAGACCGGTGAGCTGCAGTGTGAAGCAACCGTCCACAAAAACGGAACGTGACCTCATATAAAGTCGACGAGTCAGGCGTCGCCACAAATAAACACTGGGTAACAGTTGTCGACATGGCCTGGTCTAACAGAGAGATTGCTTGCTTGTAGGGCTGTCTTCTGCGTCGTTTTAAGCCCCGCGAATCGACGCCAATTGTTTGAGTCAAGGAGTCGAAAATGTATATATTTTTATATCACCAGTTAGCCTACTACTGCGGTGCGCTGGACTGGTGTCATGTACTTCCAATTGAGAGAAGTAGCATGGCGAACAGTTATTTATTGTCTCGCACCAGCGCACTGGCAGGGGTGAAAGTGAGACAGAACGGCCAGAACCGTCGCACCGTTAAAACATTCGGAGCCGGGACGGTGCTCCGATAAGAGGAAGAAGCAAGCTGTCAAAATCCCATATTAAATAACCTGCCACAGCACAAACGCATGTCCAAGTCCAAGAAGTAAACAATCTAGCCTACTAATGTCAGATTAACATACACAGCTACTAGTTACATTTTCTAAGTAAGTGCTTCTGAATTGTTCCAGTTTTTTTGTAATCCAAATGCTGTTTGTGTTTCGCAGCCTGTGTCCATGGCATGTCCAAACTGCTAGCTCTCGTCCATGAGCTGTGCCTCCCCCATCCCTTAATGTGAATATTAAGCCACACTGTGGCTTGTGAAAGCGTTTCAATTGTAGGCTACGTTGATTATTAAATAATACAAATAATAACGTGCGCTGTGCTGCGCTGGACCTTTGCTCTCCACGGTCACGGAACTGGCTTTTATTTACTCAACTAGGTGGCGCTAGAAGAGGGACATGTGAGAAATGAGGGGTGAGGTTGTGATTTGCCATCCAAGGAGTGTGTGCGCAAAGTTTGGCATTGATAGGGCCAACGGTGGCCGATATATGACTAGGACAAAAGTGTGACGTGATGTGACGTGGCGTGACGTGACTGACAGACTGGCAGAGAGACAGACAGACAGACAGACAGACAGACAGACAGACAGACAGACAGACAGCCCTTTTCATAGTAATTGCGACTTGACGTTGCAATTAAAAGTGCTAAAATTGATTACCATCAACTTCAGATCCTACTACACCTGCACCTCCAACTCCTGGACCAACTACACCTGCACCTCCAACTCCTGGACCAACTACACCTGCACCTCCAACTCCTGGACCAACTACACCAAAACCAACCACGTCAGGCACACCATGTAAGTTTGAAAATAAACAAACATTCACAGGTGACAACATTAAGGAAAACATGGGCAGCATTGGTTGGCTGGACTGACTGGCCGACAGGCCAACCCTATATATGTGAATATACCTGACTGACTGACTGACTGACTGACTGACAGACAGTCGTTAAGTATTTAAGTTACAGCATTGGTCAGTCAGTTGTTCTAACGACGAACCATCCCATAACACAGAACATTTTGAGAGTAATAGGCCATGCAGTTGCTTAAAGACCTAGTGAAATTGAAAATATGTTTTCACACTTCTAGAGCTTATCTGTGGTAATCATATGGGCATTCTTAACACTAGATGCCAAAACAATTGAAAAATATACTGTAGCTGCAAGCAGCGATAAAGTAGCCAAGCCAGAAAAAGCAGGAAAGCAAAAAAGCAGCAAGGGAAAAGTGGTAAAAGAAATCAAAGAAAAACTAGAAGCAGTACCCTTCCGAGCACTATTATGCAATTTAAATAGTCTGCATGAGGTGAGACTTGAACCAGTGACCATCGGCGTTAAAGACACATACAACACTGACTGGAACCTGTAAAATAACCTCTCTAAAATATCTTGTGCACATTACGTTTACAGGAGGATAAATACCATAGTGAGAGTACCACCTTTTTTATGTAAACCTGACAGTGCTTAGCAAGTATCACCAAATAGTTTTATGTTCTTATTGCTTTGATAATACAATAAACATAGGTAGATCAAGCTACAGGGGAGCTGTGTGCTGTGTGTGTGTGTGTGTGTGTGTGTGTGTGTGTGTGTGTGTGTGTGTGTGTGTGTGTGTGTGTGTGTGTGTGTGTGTGTGTGTGTGTGTAACAGTTTCCAAAGTGCCAATTTTAGGGGTGCCAGGTAGATTCTGTCCACCAGAGAAATATTCAGCGGTGGTCAACCGTCTCCTTAGCGTGACCATGTGTGTAGCTATGCGTGTCTGTAGCCTGACCTGCAATACCACTGGGTGACTGTTGAGCAGCAGACGCGGATCTAGCCCTGAGCAGCAGGGGGTGCTACAGGGAGCTTCGCGCCCGCAGCCGCTCCACGTGGCGCGACCGCAGTTTTATTAATTTATTTTTTAAGTTTTGCAGTCATTTTGCCCTATTCACCAGCAGTCTCCCAGTCCCCACCCACCCCTTAGGTTAAAGTTGTACTATGTAACTTTTTTTATAAAACAAATCTTAAAATTCTCCTAACTATTAAATCACAAAAGTTTTAGAAGATCCGCGCCGTGAATTTCAGCCTGTAAAGCCTTCTCTATATGTAAACTGAGATCCTTGCCGTGGACCGGATCTCGCGCCAAAATTGCGTCATCACACTACCGGCCAATCACAGCGAGGGTTATACAACTGCCGGCCAATCACAGCGCATCTTGAAGTGGGGTCGCTATGGCAGCCATATTTGTTGTCGCCCGTTTGTACCATCCCTTCTCTAGGTAATTTCGCCTACCAGGCAGGGTGAAGGAGTCCGTATCTCTGGAATTACTGAACGCACAGGAACAAGGGACCCCTTAAAAGATAGATCTCAGCGAGGTGGAGGCAGACGCGGGGGTCTGAAGGTACGAAAAACGGACGAAAGACGCGGACGCGACCGCGGTTTGCTATAGGGCTAATGACCACTAGTTGGGCAACTTACACAGTATGGCTTTAAGCAAAACAAGTAACATTTGTCTCAGCGGACAACTTTTGACATCAAGAAAAGAGTTAGGCATAGGCAAGCTGCAGCAGCAGTCAAGTGTACTCACCATCCAGAAGAATTAGATTTAATAGAGATTTTTTTATTCGATTTTTACTCACTGTATGGTCGAGTGGTCACGATAGTGCGTCTATGCATCTCTGTTATGCAATTTTCGGAAAGTTGTAAAGGCTTTGGTGGTGATCTTGTACAGTTTCCATAACATCTCCTCATATAGAACTTCAATCGAGTGTATACTGTTTGTTTTAAATGGGTTGTTAGTTGTCCTGCGTGCCTTCCATAATTCCCATGGGCCATGGGTTAACAGTGCGCATTGCAAGATGACGCTGATATGGACTGCTGTCTTCTCTCTCCCCCCAGCGCCCCCGTTCGCAAATTAATGTGTAGGCTAAACTGTTCTGATAATACAACTTGTTTTGGCTGTCCATTCATCATGTATAACTTAAACTGCGCGCTCGTATTCCAAACCAATGCAGCTTAACATAACAAACCGACAACTAGGGCCAACCCAGCAACAACTATCGTTTCCTGTCTTACTTTCACAATAAAGTGTCTCCCGCTTACCTCCCAATGCAGCTTATTTCACACAGGTTATTATTAACAGGAAAAAGTGTAGCTTAACCCGTGTGTTTTTGTGCGACCAAACGTGCATGGGAGAGAGAGTGAAGAGGGTGAGAGAGAGAGAGAGAGAGAGAGAGAGAGAGAGAGAGAGAGAGAGAGAGAGAGAGAGAGAGAGAGAGAGACATTGAGAAACAGAGAGAGTGAGAACTGCCGTTGTTTAGGAGTAGTACTGCACTTGGGTATCACACTTTTCTCCGTCTGACCGTCTCTCTCCCGATTTTGCTAGCCCCGAAAACTACCGGTGCTAGTCCGGAAACTAGTGGTGCTTTAGCACCAAAAGCCACCGCGTAAATCCGCCACTGTTGAGCAGCCTTGAAATGTACAGTACATGCACACATAGGTGGCGCTAGAAGAGGGCCATGTGAGAAATGAGGGGCGAGGTTGTGATTTGCCATCCAAGGAGTGTGTGCGCAAAGTTTGGCATTAATAGGGCCAACGGTGGCAGATATATGACTAGGACAAAAGTGTGACGTGATGTGACGTGACGTGACTGACAGACTGGCAGACAGACAGACAGCCGGGGGAGCTTTTCATAGTAACTGCGACTTGACGGTCGCAATTAAAAGTGCTAAAATTGATAACCATCAACTTCAGATCCTACTACACCTGCACCTCCAACTCCTGGACCAACTACACCTGCACCTCCAACTCCTGGACCAACTACACCTGCACCTCCAACTCCTGGACCAACTACACCTGCACCTCCTACTCCTGGACCAACTACACCAGAACCAAGCACACCATGTAAGTTTGAAAATAAACAAATATTCACAGGTGACAACATTAAGGAAAACATATGCAGCATCGGTTGGCTGGACTGACTGGCCGACAGGCCAACCCTATATATGTGAATATACCTGACTGACTGACAGACAGTCGTTAAATATTTAAGTTACAGCATTGGTCAGTCAGTTGGTCTAACAATGAACCATCACACAGCACAGAACATTTTGAGGGCGGATTCACACTGCGGTCTCGGGACCGTTCTCGAGGCTACTTGGCAGATGTTTTGACAGTGTGAAGCCTGCGGTTTTCTTCAGAAACGGATAGCCTCGAAACCACCTCAAGAGGTAGTCTCGAGACTGCATTGTGCGTCCTCGAGACCGGTGAGCTGCAGTGTGAAGCAACCGTCCACAAAAACGGAACGTGACCTCATATAAAGTCGACGAGTCAGGCGTCGCCACAAATAAACACTGGGTAACAGTTGTCGACATGGCCTGGTCTAACAGAGAGATTGCTTGCTTGTAGGGCTGTCTTCTGCGTCGTTTTAAGCCCCGCGAATCGACGCCAATTGTTTGAGTCGAGGAGTCGAAAATGTATATATTTTTATATCACCAGTTAGCCTACTACTGCGGTGCGCTGGACTGGTGTCATGTACTTCCAATTGAGAGAAGTAGCATGGCGAACAGTTATTTATTGTCTCGCACCAGCGCACTGGCAGGGGTGAAAGTGAGACAGAACGGCCAGAACCGTCGCACCGTTAAAACATTCGGAGCCGGGACGGTGCTCCGATAAGAGGAAGAAGCAAGCTGTCAAAATCCCATATTAAATAACCTGCCACAGCACAAACGCATGTCCAAGTCCAAGAAGTAAACAATATAGCCTACTAATGTCAGATTAACATACACAGCTACTAGTTACATTTTCTAAGTAAGTGCTTCTGAATTGTTCCAGTTTTTTTGTAATCCAAATGCTGTTTGTGTTTCGCAGCCTGTGTCCATGGCATGTCCAAACTGCTAGCTCTCGTCCATGAGCTGTGCCTCCCCCATCCCTTAATGTGAATATTAAGCCACACTGTGGCTTGTGAAAGCGTTTCAATTGTAGGCTACGTTGATTATTAAATAATACAAATAATAACGTGCGCTGTGCTGCGCTGTGCTGCGCTGGACTCATCATTCTGCAAGTTTCTGCGCCTGGAAAATAGCAGATCTACAAGCTCACAACGCGTCGCGGATGCGAGGCATTGTGAGCTTGTAGATCAGCGAACGTCACTCGACACCTACTATACAGGTCTATTGATATGCAAATAGGCTTGTTTCTTTGTTAAACAGTTGTCGAGGTGTGAACTTCGGGGGGTGCGAGACCCCGGCTCAGAAAAGGTTTGGGTCGTCGGGGGGCGCACAACCCACACCCGATCCCCAAGTTATCCTCCCATAGATTGGGATGAAATCAGCAGCACATCATCCCATAGCTATGGCCGGTTTGGGCCCAAACGGCCCAGCTAGTTGGGGCGTTGGGTCCTTTATTAGCCTTTCCTAACGCTGATAGAACGTGTCGTTTGGGGCAGATCAGCCTTCCTTATGGGCGATATGGTCACGTGACCGAAAATGTCATCATTTTGGCGGAGGTTCGATTCTACAATTTTCTGAAATGATTTCCCCCCCTTTTTTAATCCCAAAAGCTTTCCTGTGGCATTTTCGTGCCGATGTCTTCATTAGTATCAATAAAAATCCAACCAAAATGTTTTATAACCACAAATGTGACGTGGTTATTGCACCACCCCACGGCCGTGGGCCACGGGATCAATAAAGGAATCTACCGTATCTAAATATCAGTCAGTCAATTCTGTACAACACGGCTTTTTAATATACTTTCTTTTTTTTTTTTATTATCGTTTTCGTACTTGTCAGGGTCTATTATGACATTCCTACTCACATTTCCAAGGTACGGATAGTGTAGGGGTTAGTGTTGCCGGCTCTAAGGACATTTGCTTCTTGCCAATTGCAAATGGTGAAACAGGTTCGAATCTGGGAGGGGATAGACTGCGGTAATTTAATGATTTACTGCAGCGTGTCTGCATTGGCTTTTTTTTTGCTTAAAAGTACATTTTATATAACTAATGTGTATAAATAATGTAAATATAAATACAAAATATTGGGCCGTTTGGGGCATTATCGCCTGACGTTCTTGTCAGGGGCGAAAGTAGAAAAAAAAGAAAAAAAAGAAAAAGAAAAAAGAAGACGTTTGGACTGCGCTGTTGCCAAGTAAATGCTTATTATTAAACAATTCGGGAGTGGCATACGTAATTCTAGTTAAACGGCATCAATTCTGACAGAATGGAGACTTGGAGAAGCACTTTATTTTTGAAATTTGACGTTTTTAGCTCAAACTGTTGCACTTTGTAAAAAATGCTATAAGGAAGATTAAGGTGTCAACATGACTGGTGGCCGCCGTGTGTCTCACCTGTTGGATATCCTAACACGTGACCCAGGAAGACACCCCTTTGAACTCTATGGAGGGAGGCCAAACGCGTACAGTAAACAAAGACGTCGCATCTTTTTTCGCACCAGTTTGCATTGGAAAAGGTATACGGTTCATGACAGTACAGTTCACTGGCACAAGGTCAACTAAAAGGAGATCCTAGTAAGCGTTGCTGCTTATTTGGACAGGAAAGTCTGATTTTGTTTTGATTTGAAGAATTTATTAGAAGTTTGCAATAGAAAAAAGTACAGTTTCATGACAGTACAAATCACTGGTACAAGGTCAACTAAAAGGAGATCCTAGAAAGCCGAGGCTTATTTTCACAGGAACCAGTCTAAAGATCTTGATAAACTGGTGAGTACAGAACACCTTTTTTTTTTTTTTTTTTACAAAACTTTACCATAATACTCAAGTGCCCTGAAATTAATGACATTACATTTTCTTCTTATTTTTTCTCTTATTTTCTACTATGTTTTAATCATTCAGTTTGAAGATGGCAGACCCTGTTAATGGAGGTAAGCCAGGGTTTCCTGTAGGTGGAAGAAACCCTTCTATGTGCTACTATGGGGGGAGAGGATGCATGTGCCTGCATACACTGTGTACAATATGGCCAAGATGTCTTGCTTAAAATGTATACCAAATTAAATACTTACATCTAAATATGACTGGGTGGGTGGTGTGTTGCAACAGTGAAAACATGCATGGTTTCCTCCACCATCAGTGTATGAATGCGTTTGTAAATGGGTGAGTGTGTGTGTGTGTGTGTGTGTGTGTGTGTGTGTGTGTGTGTGTGTGTGTGTGTGTGTGTGTGTGTGTGTGTGTGTGAATGGGTGAATGGGTGTATATGTCTATGTAAAGGGCCTTGGTTAAAGGCACTATAAATACACTATTTACCATTTTAGAGGAAAACAGCATATTACAGGTCTATGTTAAACACATAGTCTAAACTAAATTGGCCTGGCAGAAGCTCTCTTTAAGGTACTGTTTGAACATATGTAAATTGCTGTGATGGAGCTATGAGAGAACCATGGATTATTGTGTAGTTATCTAGACATGTGTTTGTATCCACACTCATTTTTGTTTAAATGCCTGGCTGAGCATGATGGCACCACAGCTTGACATATGGAGCTATATACATTTGTAACAAACTCCTTTCTCCTTTATGACTAGGCAAGAGAACGATTATATCTGACTCTGCCAAAGAGACACTGAAGGCGTTCTATGAGGATGGCATGACCAGTGTTGGGTCTCCACTGGTCAGTGAGGCCTCAAGAAAGACCGGCCTAAGTGCCACAGTTATAAAGGTTAGTTTTTTTCCTGTCTGTTCTTAAGTTAACAAATACATCTTTCACAATAGGATTCCAGGAACATTGCAGCTGAGACTGCAATATACTGTAGGGAATTTGTATTGTTAATGTTATTTTGCATGCAGACTTGTGTGATTCCTTCAGATTCATTGCCCCTCTGGTCTGTCCACCCACCATGTATCTCCCCAGGTCCCGACGCCCTGATGGCTACATAGGAAAGATGCCTCATCATGCATCCTTGTAATCTGTTTCACCCCGAACCAGTTATACTCAAATATTGATCTTCCCTTTGTTGACATGTCATTTCATTTTGTCTATTTCAGAATTGGATAGGAAACCAAAAGCGTTCCCTCCAAGCTCCCAGGTCCAATCCCCTGAAAAACCAGCCGTCTGGTCCAAGGGATTGGACTGGTTACAATCTCTACTGTCAGGAGCAGTTAAAACGTGACCAGGGTAAGTACTATTGTGAATTGAAAGCTTAATTTAGACCAAATGCTTTGTACACAGCACATAAACCGGTGAAGTCTTGCTTGCTTGCGTTTTTACACACGTGTTCCTACCTCAGCTTGTATGTAGCTTCTAGTCTAGATTGGGGTTTTTAGATAGTCAGGTTTAAAGTTTAAGTGCACATGTGTCAAGAATTGTAGATCTACAAGCTCGCAACACTATCCCAGCCAGCGCTGAGTACTTGGCCTTTTTTTCGCTCAAAAGCGGCCTCAATCCCCTCCTCCATTGGTACTGTGAGCTCGATGAGGAACACAAATTTTGCCCTAGTGGACCACACCACTATGTCAGGTCGGAGAGGTGTGGTGGTGATCTCGACTGGAAAACGGAGTTGCCTGTCAAGGTCCACCCTCATGTCCCACTCCTGGTCAGGGGAAAACAGCCTCGATGTTTCTCTTGGCCTGGTGTTTTTTTCTTCCCCCACCTTCCGTGACAAAGCTGATGTGGTTCCCTGCTGGTGGTGACTCTAACATTCTAAATATGATCCTAATTTTACTGTCAAAATGTTTTCCTAAAACCTCTTGATTGTAAAGTTTGAGTAAGTGTAGCTTTAGGAACCAACTGTTCCCGAGCCTGTTTCCTTTGAGGCAGCCTCATGTACACTACACCCCTGGTACATGATGCTAATATGTTGCAGGGACTGCTGCCAATCCTACCTGTGTTTCTGGAGTACCAAGCCAGAGTCATTACTTTCCATTTTTGTTATTTTGGGTATGACCTAGCTAGGGTTTAGTCCTCCCAATGTCAGGGCGGATACACTAACTACAATGCCCTTCTATATCTTTTCCAGGCAAAATGAAAGACATGGGTGCCTGGTCACGTTTGACTGAAGAGGAGAGGGAGGTGTATAATAAAGAGGCAGCAGCTGTGCGGGAGTCCAGGAGAGGGGAGCAACTCACACCTGAGTTGAGGACCCGCAAAATAAAAATACATGTGGACCGGATAAAGCAAGAGGTTTGTCAGAGCTACTGTATTTATTCTCAGTGCCCATGGAGTTGCATTAAGACAGGCTTTGCTTTAGAGACTTTTTAATGAATGTTAATGGGATGGGAGTATCTCAGCCCCATTTGGGGTTAGAAATGGTGTCAGCCAGGGGGGAATTTTGAGTACATTTTTATCTAATTTATATATTAACTGCTGCTCAACTGAGAGCCTGTAATACTGGTTGCATGGTTGGTGAAACACTTGTGAACCACGTGATGTATGCAGATGACCTGGTGGTCCTGAGTCCCAGTAGTTTTGCTGGTCTACAGCAGCTCCTTGACATATTAGGTTCTGTTTATGGTGTCCAACATGACATAATATACAATGCCAGCCCAGCAAAAGCGCTGTCTTTATCTGTAGAACTAAAGAGGACAAGCGCCTTAATTGTCCTACATTCATATTATCGGACAATAGTCTTGAGGTCTAGAATAAAATATCTTGGTCACTTGAATGAATCATATTTACAGACATTGTCATTGTTTAAGACATATTGCAAACCGCTTTATACTGCTCATCTGTGGTCGTTTTATAAGAAATCTAGTATGCAAAGGTTGCAAGTAGTATATAATGATGCAATGAGAATACTCCTTAAAAACCCAGAGGGGGCAGTGCTAGTCTGATGTTTGTAGTACTGTAAATAAAGTAAATATTTCTTGATCTTTCCATCTATTCCCTATTTTCCAAAGCTTGTAGGCTTGGAAGATCTAGACGTTGAGGTGGCCACTCTTTTATTTGACAGCAAGAGCCCCGACCCTCTCCTGAATGTCAACAGTTTTTCCACATCAAGGGCAAGAGGATTTCTGGAAAAAGGCGCAGCAAGCCAATTTGGAGCATTTTTTAATGGTAATATCATCTTCAAAAGAATGTCACCATATTTACATGTAATTTTAATGGGCAGCAGTTTTCGACTGAGTGCAGTGACAGCTTTTGTGATTGTCCCAAGTTGTTGTTCTGATCTTGAAGTACTTAATTTGTCACTTTTTCGGGGGTGAATGGCATTTTCCAGTAACTACTGCAGGTAGTAACAACGTATTATTGCTGCTATGGCATTAGCTGCACTTGTTGCAAACAATTAAATTCACATTCATGATCTTTTAAGGATTAGGCAAGCTCATTTGTTCACTTCCTAGTAAATACTGTGTTGAAAACGTGTTCTGTCAATTATTTTTAGTCAGTTCATCAGCAGCAGCTGTGCCCAGTGCCAGGCCAAATGCCACTGAGGTCTATCGGAGGTCAATCCAAAAAGTACAAGACCTCTTCAACCAGAAATACAGTAAGCTTTTTTCTGCTGTATTCTAATTTCCAAACACACATTTAGTTTTAGAATACACTTCAATATGTATTGCATAGAGCACAACATCTGTTGTAATTTACGCATCCTATACCTGTGTCATGGTTTTTTTCTTTTTTCTCCATAGACTTGTTTAATATCACGTCAAATAAGAACTGTTACAAAAATAAACAAAATTAACCTGGCGGTTTGACTCATATCGATATTAAACATCAACTGATGGCGAGCATTTTTAATTTTTCATGTTTAGCTAGACATGTTTTGTTTACATCGTCTCCATGTTGGATATGGCAGAAATTAAACCTTATGGATTGTTTTGATCCAGGTGCTCCGTCTATAGCAACAGTCTTATATTCTTCTTAGCAATGGTGTGCTATCCAGAAATGACAAATGAATACTGTGATTAACCAATCAGTTACAAGCATTCAACCAAGCAGTAATTAAATATTAACCAATGACTAAATCCTTGCCAATACAGCTAGCAAGATGATGTGGTCATGTACATTGTTATGTTCAGGGCTGCATTGTGATTTCTGTTCTCTCTCTAACCCTCTCATTCTCCTTCCCTTGGTCTCTCTCTGTGTCCTGTTATTTCTAATTTAAAGAGGATGCTGGTGGTTCAGGGCGATTGCCTTACAAGTTAGTGCTGGACACCAAGAAGCTCCTGATTCATGTTAGAGGTCTGCCCGAAGGGGAAAGACTTAAGAAGCCGGCAAGCTATGGACAAGACCAGCTGGACAAGATCCTAAAAGCTGCAGACCAGATTTCCTTTCATTTGAGTATGTATCGATATGAATTGTGATATAAATACATGACATTGTGTATGTGAGTACAGTTTTGTTGTGGCTTTTGCATAAGCCAAATAATAAATGTGTAATATAATCTTTCTTAAATATTGTTTATTTTTAACCAGGCACACCGGTAGATCCAGAGGGTCTGTCAGCCCAGTCCCTTCCACAAGGTATAGCTCAAATTACAGCAACAAACAATTATTGTGTAACTACCCAAGATAATTATGCTTGCTGATCCACTCCTACTCTTCTAGTATTGTGGAATAGATAATTAATGCGGAGTGGATCATGATTGAGAAATAAACCCTTCTCAAGGGTGATTAGACCCTTGACGCCATATAATGTCACCACTCTAATAATTTAATAAAACAGGGTCTAAGTGTTAACGTTTCTTGTGCTGGGATTGGTTCAGCAGTAGAATTAATGTTACAGCCAGTTGCAATGTGACAAAATGGTACAGTAGGAGTAGTAGAAAGCTTCTTTGTGAAAAAGGGGGAGTCGTTTAGTTTGTCTATGTCGGAGTCTGATGATTTCTGTTTATTTTTTCTCTCCAGATGGTGATGGTTCCGGGAACGCTGAATCAGTGCAGCCAGCTGTGGATGGTCAGTATTATTTCATTCATATGACAATGTATTTCCGTTTTATCTGCAAATGAATATATAATTGACATCTAAGAGTGCAAGGGACAACCTCTGTCCTCTAGTATGAGTCCCTCTCAGATTTACAGTAGGTCTACACTACAGAATCTGATCTTCCTCTCTCTCTCCTGGTGTTTACTGTTCTCCAGAACTGATGGACATTTCAACCACTTCCACATTGGTGCCAGTTGTTGTGGATGGTGAGTATTCAACATGGGTCTTTTATTATTTTATTATATGGAACCAAACGTTAACAATAACCTCAGCAATTTGAAATAGAACTTTGTAAATGCATTATATATTCCATTTCTTGGCTTCTGACATGGCAGGGAACAGCAGTTAAGACTAATTCTCCCTCTGGTCTCTTTTTATGGTCCTTTTTCTTATAAAGCATCTATGTTCTTGGAGCTCTTCTGACATTTGGATCTGTGTAACAGATAACAGTAGTAGTGTGTAACAGTATTATGCATAATAGAGTACATCCAGTCCCAGATGCTTCCCATGCCTTTATCCCAACACATCTTAACACATGGATACGTTTGGATCTATACTAGGTTTCACTGTGTGTGTGTGTGTGTGTGTGTGTGTGTGTGTGTGTGTGTGTGTGTGTGTGTGTGTGTGTGTGTGTGTGTCTGTGTCTGTCTGTGTGTCTGTCTGTGTGCCTGTGTCTGTGTCAAATGGAACAACTGAACAATCTGAATGTGGAAAACAATATATTCTTAAAGTCTTGATGAAATGAAAAGACTGTTTACATAGATACTTTGAAAGTATGTTTAAAAAATATGTTAACTAATGTCATGTTTTTGCACATATTCTATCTATTTATTCTTCAGATCGAATTACTTCAAAGAAAAAGAAAATGAAAAAGCGGACATCAGTGGATCCTTCCGAAGCAGTGCTTACAGCTGTCAAAGGTGAGTTGTTAAATGGTGTCATATCATGTCTATACCAGGTTTTTTTTTTTATTCATTTATTATCTATGCCAGGCTGAAAGGCCCCTGTCTGTCTGTCTGTCTGTCTGTCTGTCTGTCTGTCTGTCCGTCCGTCCGTCCGTCCGTCCGTCCGTCCGTCCGTCCGTCCGTCCGTCCGTCCGTCAGTCTACGTGTCCTTTCGTCTGTAGACAGCTAATGTCTGTATGCACACTCCCTGGGTGCCAGAGTAGAACCTCTGCCCTCAATATATCCACATGGGCTTGTTTCAGCACCAGCAACACACATTTTTAAAACTAAATGCCTCAAATCAAGAATACGGCCTCAGGTTACAGTGAAATGCCTAAAAAGACATGGCACCCTTATCACATTGGACTAGCCTTTTCCACTGGCAAATTACTGGTTCGGGTTCTTTCTCCCGCCTATGCAACTTTCTTGGAACCTTGGTTCGTTCTTGCGAACCGGCCGTGAACCAACTTTAACGGTTCTGAACCAACTTGGTTCTCGGTGGAAAAGCTCACCTCTGGTTCATCCCATAGGCGGGAGAAAGAACCAGAACCATTTCTTTGCCGGTGGAAAAGGCCCCTTATAGTGCCACCAAGAGGCCACATACCACAGCCACATACCACATACATGAGCTGGCGGAAACCTCTGCTCGGAAGAGCACTGCTTGTCTGCTTCTGGTTACTTGTATTTTCTTATTTTTTTTACTTGTTAGCCTGATTTGAGATCAATTCTATTCTAGCTCAGCTTATTACATCACTTTTTGCCTGTTTCTCAGATCCAATCCCCTTGAAGAAAAAGAAGCAGAAGAAGCCGAAAGCAGGCAAGACATCAGCTGCCAACGGTCAGTAAATACTGTCATTTTTCATGTAACAAATGTAACAAATTGTCATTGCACTTCAGGAAAACTGAATCATTTCTGCATCAAGTATGAACCTCAACAAGTCCCCGGTTTTAATGGTTAGATTCCGTGACAATGTAGTCACAAATAAGGAAGAGGTCACTTAGAGCTGGACCTCTGGTCTGGGCCCCCTAGTCATACTAGGGTGAAATGAGTGTGAGTGAAGTGAGACTACACTTCGGTAAACTAATCTTCACCTTCTCTGGAGTATGAATGGTTCAAGGTTCAGAATGAGCCTTTATACTGTGGCTCTGATGCGGCTCGCCGTGCAACACTTCTTCCGCCTGGCTCCGTGAAGAGCCCTTCACAATAAAGTCTCTCTTAACATCCCAATGAACCTCATTTTACACAGGTGGAGCCGCCCCCGTCCAGTGAATGACTTCAAATCATGGCTCCATTTTAACAGTAACTGGTCAAAGTTAAATCCCAACCCAGGATAGCCCCCTATGTTTTGATTCTTCTCTTAAGGGTACCTATACTAGTAAGATGTCTCAGGGCGACACTTCTTGGCCATATGGCCAGTGATGTATATCGGACCAGTTACCCATATATGGAGACCTCTGCATGATAGTCAACAATGTTATGTCAAAACATGCCCATATATGGTCATTACCAAATATGGGCGTTCCCAGATATGTTCTTAATGTACTGCTTGGTTTAATATTGGCCTAGTGTCCTAGTGTTCATTTTTCATTGTGAACAAATAAAACTTGGTGTATGTAGGTGGCAGCAGAGGGCTAGAGCAGTGTGTACAGCTTACACACAACACACACACACACACACACACACACAAATGGCGGAGGAAACATGCTTGGCAACAACCCGCAAACAAGGGTTCAGTTACTATCTTAACCTCCACCGCTGTCTGTCTGTCTGTCTGTCTGTCTGTCTGTCAGCCAGTCTGTCCGTCACATCACACTTTCCCCCAACTCATATCTCCGCAAGTGTTGCCCCAATCCATGCCAAACTTTGCACACACACTCCTTGCCTGCCAAACCACAACCTCCACCAGGGCTTATCCAAGGCACTTTACAGAGATTGTGCTTTACATGCACCCATTCACACACACACACACACACACACACACACACACACACACACACACACACACACACACACACACACACACACACACACACACACACACATTCATACACAAATGGCGGAGGAAACATGCTTGGCAACAACCCAAATAAGGGTTCAGAGTCTTGCTAAAGGACTCTTCGACACTCCACCCCTGAGCCACTGCCGCCCGTGTGTCATGGCACTAGCCTTTTTGTTTTTTATTGTCTTGTGTTTTATTTATGATATCTAATGTAAACACATACAGCGAAAACAACAGTTCTAACATGTTCATATTTTGTGTTATCTGGAATAGGTCCAACTGAATCTGGGTTTGAGGAACTGTCTGAGGAGGAAAGACTGAAGGCCTTGCATGCGATAATATATGGTATGTTTATTTTCGTGTCACCCCTTTAACCGCTTGAACTCATACACTGTCGGAGCACCTCTCGTGTGCTTCTCCTTGGGGGAGTAAGTATATAGACCTTTTTGTGCTGTGTTGCTGTACAAAGCGGTGCCACTTGACACCGCAGTTATGGTTGTCGTTCTGAGAAATCGGTCTATAGGTGGTTTCTAGTTTGGATGTTATATAAATCTTTTTGTATGTGATTGAGTAACCATCAACATAATCGTATACAGATGAGGATTTTATTTTTGCATTGATAAGAATTTGTCCAGATTCTTTTCTCACATTTATCTTTTATTTCAACTTTAATCATGCGAGTGATATTCTTCCATATATTATGTCTTTCAGCTCCTCCAGTTGCTCCGGAAGAAGAGCAGATGACAGGCAGTGCAACAGGCAGTGCGTCAGGCAGTGCAACAAGCAGTGCGTCAGGCAGTGCGACAGGCAGTGTGTCAGGCACCGCGCTTGAAAAGTTGAAACTACTTTTGGACCAAAAAAAATGATTGCAAAAGATCTTCAAACATTTTCAAACTACTACTTGTGTATAATTTGTTGCTGATACTTTTGCACTTTTACTCAAGCACTTTTTGAATACTGAAACCTTTACTTGTAACAAATTGTTTACACACTTCAATGTTGTCCAATAAATGGATGTTTGTGTTTCAGTGGAGTACCGTGTTGTACATTCTTTTAGAATATTTTAGCGATACAGAAATGTCCCAAATACGTTGTTACAGCTTGCAAAATCAAGTTATTGACATTTTGTTATGCAGGTATAGCCCATGTCATATTAGGAAGCATTCATATTCAGTTGAGGGAAAGTATTCTTCTATACAATGTATACGATAATAATTAGACCTTATAGTTCTGAGGAAGCACCCAGCGTGTGTGGCCTTTTGGCAGTTTGTCACACTTATTGCTAAGGTAATACGCAACACCATTAAGCCTAAATAGTAATATCAATTTGTATATGCTACTAGTACTAATGGAGACAATCTACTGGCATATTTCAGATACATTTTGGATTACACCATTGTATATTATGTAATAGTGAGTGACATACTGAGTTGATATTTAATATTGGGCTATGGTAAACATAACAGATAACATGTTGCAAAGAAGAAACAGCTTGCAAGTGGAAGTGGGATTTCCACACACAGGCAGAAGTGGAAAGGACCTGTAGCTGTAGGATCTTGATACATTTGGTCAGACTTATACATACTGTTAAGAAATGTAACCACAGCATCCACATTCTGGGAAAATCTATGCAGGAGGGAAACATCAAGTGCCATTTGTATAATTCCCATGTAGATGCCATGTAATATAGGTGTAATAGTGTAATAAGTGTTCTAGTGTTCTAAATGCGATCGTGTAATAAGGGTAATAGTGTCATAGAGTAATAGTGCAATAATTGTAAGAGTTTAATATCGTAACAGTGTAATAGTGTGTTATGACCCCTCTCTAGGCCACTACCAGGCAAGCTCCAAAAGGGGCCTTTGGCACGGCAAGCCCCCATATGCTGCTGTATGTCCTGTACAATGAGAGTCCATGTATCAGCCCCATACAACAGTACTGTAGCCACAGATGTACACAACCCTCCCATCACATCCAATCCAACACATTCCATGCATGTGCTCATTGGACTACGTTGTGAGTTCATAGCTGTCCAGGCATATGTATTAAGATTCATCACTAAATCTCCATGTATAGGCCTCATACTGCAGCTGTGAAGCTCTCATCCCTAGCAGTATGTACAGGGCAGTCTCCGACCAACAGCCTTCGTTCACTCTGGGCTGTGCTGGCATACACACAGGGGCCTTTTCCACCGGCAAAGAACCGGTTCCAGAACCAGTGCCAGTTCAACTTTCTTGGGAACCTTGGTTCGTTCTTGCGTTTCCACCAGATTGAACCAGAGCCAAGGATTTGGCTCTGGAACCACAAAAACCAAGGATTTTGTGGTTCCAGTTCAGAACCAACCTTTACGGAACCAACTTGGTTCTCGGTGGAAAAGCACTGGTTCATCCCCATAGGTGGGAGGAAGAACCAGAACAAGTTCTTTGCCGGTGGAAAAGGCCTCACAGTGTCATCATTGTGTATGCGGCCACACAGTGGCATACACACCATAGGAAAATAGACAAAGACTACCCACTATACACTATGCAGTCAACTTTCATTGTGTGCTTGCATCTGTGTGCATCAAAATGCAATGCATCTTTAATTGAGAACAGTGATTTTTCTTAGAAATGGTCAACATTTTAACATCCTTGTTTAACCTCAAGTTAAAATCAGTCACAGCCATTTAGGAGAAAGGATTCTAAGAAACAACTTGAAATGGGACGGGAAGTGGGATTGCCACACACAGGCAGAGCCGAGGTGGAAGGGACCTGTAGCTCTCAAACCCTGCATGCAGGGAAGGTCTAAGGATCTTATACATTTGGTCATACTGTTAACCAATTTAACCACAGCATCCATATTATGGGAAAATCTATGCAGGAGGGACCCAAATTGATACCAAACTCCCAAATACTCTCAACAATCACCTATTACACTGTGTGTATGACACTGTGTGGCATACACAATGATGACACTGTATGCCAGCACAGCCCAGAGTGAATGAAGGCTGTTGGTCGGAGACTGCCCTGTACATACTGCTAGGGATGAGAGCTTCACTATACCAGCTGCAGTATGAGGCCTATACATGGACATTTAGTGATGAATCTTAATACATATGCCTGGACAGCTATGAACTCACAACGTAGTCCAATGAGCACATGCATGGAATGTGTTGGATTGGATGTGATGGGAGGGTTGTGTACATCTGTGTCTACAGTACTGTTGTATGGGGCTGATACATGGACTCTCATTGTACAGGACATACAGCGGCATATGGGGGCTTGCCGTGCCAAAAGCCCCTTTTGGAGCTTGCCTGTAGTGGCCTAGAGAGGGGTCATAACACACTATTACACTGTTACGATATTACACTCTTACAATTATTGCACTATTACTCTATGACACTATTACCCTTATTACACGATCACATTTAGAACACTAGAACACTTATTACACTATTACACCTATATTACATGGCATCTACATGGGAATTATACAAATGGCACTTGATGTTTCCCTCCTGCATAGATTTTCCCAGAATGTGGATGCTGTGGTTACATTTCTTAACAGTATGTATAAGTCTGACCAAATGTATCAAGATCCTACAGCTACAGGTCCTTTCCACTTCTGCCTGTGTGTGGAAATCCCACTTCCACTTGCAAGCTGTTTCTTCTTTGCAACATGTTATCTGTTATGTTTACCATAGCCCAATATTAAATATCAACTCAGTATGTCACTCACTATTACATAATATACAATGGTGTAATCCAAAATGTATCTGAAATATGCCAGTAGATTGTCTCCATTAGTACTAGTAGCATATACAAATTGATATTACTATTTAGGCTTAATGGTGTTGCGTATTACCTTAGCAATAAGTGTGACAAACTGCCAAAAGGCCACACACGCTGGGTGCTTCCTCAGAACTATAAGGTCTACTTATTACCGTATACATTGTATAGAAGAATACTTTCCCTCAACTGAATATGAATGCTTCCTAATATGACAAGGGCTATACCTGTACCTGCATAACAAAATCTCAATACCTTGCTTTTGCAAGCTGTAACAACGTATTTGGGACATTTCTGTATCGCTAAAATATTCTAAAAGAATTTACAACACGGTACTCCACTGAAATACAAACATCCATTTATTGGACAACATTGAAGAAATAACACTTTAAAATACTAAACATCATAGTATTAACAAAATAATAACATTCAAACACAAAATAATGTTCTTTATTTGTGATCTGTGGCAAGGCTTTTTTTTATGCTCAAAAAGAAAATGTGTGTGTACAAATGGAAATGATTTGGTGGGCGTTTATGCAAACGCATTTGGCCCGTGTATTTCGGCATGCTTTTACTTTAATGGAGTATTTTCCAATTCTTTCTATTCTACTACTACCTCACTACATGTCAGGGACAAATATTGTACTTTCACTCCACTACAATCGGGAAGCTGTAGTTACTATTGACTTTGTAGATTTGGATTATTCTTACAAAACACACATTAAGCCGTTCAGCCTTAGCTATTTGAAAATAACAGATCTACAAGCTTGCGACGTGTCGTGTGCTTGTAGATTTGCTCTTTGGAAAAGATCTTCATACATTTTCAAACATTTATGCCTTTACTACTTGTGCAATGTGTATAATTTGTAGCTGATACTTTAGCACTTTTACTCAAGTACTTTTTGAATACTGGACCTTTTACTTGTAACAGATTGTTTACACACTTTCTTCCAAAATGTAAACACTTCTCCCACCACTGATGTTAAACTGCCTCCTCTTCCTCATCAACCTCCTCCTCCTCGTACACCCCTTCTTCATCAACATCCCCATCATCACTGTCAGAGTATGTGCTCGTGTCGGAGTCTGTATCAGTGTCTGCGCTGTGCGTAAACTGATCTAACACGTCTGTACTAGACAGGGTTAACAGAACACTGGAATACTGTGAGACAAAATTAGAAAATTCTCTTCGCTTGGTGAGCAAAGCAGCAGTAGCACCTTTGTCCTGTCTGCATGACGTTGAACGCAGACAGTCTGACTGGAGGAATTTGTCAATTTCGTCCACTTGTCTCTCGTAGAACCGCTTTCCGACCATGCAGTCCTCAACCAGGTACACACTCTCCTCGGATGCCCTTTTGGCAGTGTTCCACAAAACAAAGAGTCGCTGTTTGACAGACAACTCTACGTCGGTTGTGGAGTTGACCATTGTAGCCCAGATGGGATTCTCCACCTGGAGTATTTCCTGGTACTCCAGGGCTTGGGTAGCTGCTGTCATGGAGGCGTTGAAGTCTCTAACCTTCGACTTGATCTTCTGACCAATTGTGTTGATCTTTTTGGACAGCCTGATCGCAATCTTCTGTCCATCTGCAATACAAAGGATTCATTAATGTTTATGATTGAACATTTTCTTTAAAACAATTAAGACCTGGAATTATTTTGTCCTTTAGCAATTGAAAAATAGCAGATATATAAGCTCACTATGAGCTTGTAGATCTGCTATTTTGGAAAAGTCATTACATTTTTTGAATATACCTGTATGTATTTCTAAAGCAAACATTTGAAACTCAAATTTTCCTTCTGGAACTAAATAATTTGAGATAGGCGTCCGTGGCCAAATATCATTTTGGAGGACCTTGACATGAAAACGTTTGAGCACCAGACATAGAAACGTGTTTTTCAAACACCTTGAAAGAATTTAGAAGACATTTATAAAATCTCCCAAAATGATTCAAAGAATCGTGAAATTTCACAGTTTTATAAAAATAGCAGAAGTACAAGCTCGCAGCGTGGCACTCACCGTGCTGTGAGCTTGTATATCGGCTATTCTTTCATAGTTAAAGCATAAAATAATGGTTAAAGCAGTTCAAAAAAGTGACAGATTTGAGTTCCCAGTCTTAATGTGATAAACAAACACTGTAAATATTTACTTACCGGCATATTTTCTCACCAGACCACATAAGAACTTGCGCTCTAAGACCAGTCTATAGATGGCATGCAGTGAATGCTGGCGTTTCTTCTCCTCAATTACACCACGAATGTGCAAACATGTATCAGATGTTAGAGTCCATCTTTCACCAATGGCATGTTTTTTCTCAATTGCGTTTATTTTCTTCTCCAATCTGAAAGTGCAAACACAGTGCCATGCTCATCCATGACCTGACTGTAACTCACCAGATAGTAATAAGAAATAAATGTCTTGACTAGTGCACATTTAATTCGATGTAGAGGCTAGTTGTATTGTATGTCTAAGTCTATGTATAACCTGTAGCTTTTTTTAGATGAACTTTAATCAATATATATATATATATATATATATATATATATTACATTATAAGCACAATCACAGTTATACGTTTTCATGTGTGTAAGAGAGAAAATGTATCCTTACTTTTCCAATCGTGTTTTGAGGTCAGGATTACAGCTGGTCACACTGAAAAATGACAATACAAGTACTTCAGCTGATTCAATTCAAATGTTATTTTGAGAACTACTCTGAGATCTGCTTGTCACAGCTTTGACTGCAACACTAGAACCCTCCTGAAGTATGGTCTTAATCAATATGCAAAATTCAATAGTTATAACATTTATATTACAATGAGAAACAGATGTAAAACTTGTCTGCACACACTCACAGTTCCTGCTGCTCCATCAGTTTTTGCACATATTCCTCTTCCCAGGTCCAATCAATAGACTGCTTGGCCTCCGTCTTGTACTCTTCTGCCCACTGCTGTATGTCAAGCTGAGTGAGGCCTTATAACAAAAATATGAGATATTTAAAAAAAAAGTTTTATCTAAGTAATTTCTTGATTCAAAGTGCATTTCTTCAGAACTACAATGCATTTGGTATAGCTTGACGCTACTGCAACAGTAACTAACTCGCAGTAACTAACTCCTACACTTTGTCCTGGGAAAGCGCAAACAACCATGTATCTCCACAGATATGTGTGATGCTACGGCCACTTCTTTTCAACTGACGGAGGGGGGTTTCACTTGGACATAACACATGCAGAACATGTGTAACACAACTCATCACCTTTGTTACAGATGTATGCACTATTCTTCTCAGTTGCACATCCCACTTAAGACACCCTGAGCTGGATGAGTCCCTAGTTCAGCCACAGAGGACACCCTCCCCACTAACTTCAAAACTGATACTGTTCAAAATTGCCTTTCCTTACCAGCCTTTCCTTTGCACTTGTCCGACCATCTTATTTTTCTTTTTATTCAAACCATAGTCTTCATGATGGTGGACTTTTAATTTGTAAAATGCCTAAGAGGAGCAGTCCCAAATCCCATACCCTTGCAATCAATATTTGGTCAGAGAATTACATTGTACCTGTCTTCTTCATGATTTCAGTCATCTCATCATTTGCTTCCTCAAGAACTGACTTGGTTTTTTCCGCTTTCTGATACAGGGCTTTTGCTTTAAAATGGAAAAGAAAAACAAAAAAAAACATGGTCACCCTGTGGAGACACCAAACAAACAGTGTTTGATAGATTGACAACAGATCTTATAGGATCATGCATAACAGAATCTTAAAGGAGACGGAAGAGAAATAAATGACAAGGGATATGAAATAGTGTCGGCTTTCAGTGTTTTGGGTTTTCAAGAACGGTTTTTTGTTAAGTTCAATGCATTGAATTAACACTGGCTTAAACAGCTCAAGGTCACATACACAGAAAGGTCACTTTCTTAAGCCTCATTTCTGTACACAACATAGAATAATCTGAAACCTGGATCAGCCAACTTCGTACCAGATTCAGATTGTAACTGTTGCACATGTATTACACATAAGATCTGTTGTCAATCTATTCTGGTTGCAAATGTTAATGCGCCTGCCCTACCTGTTGTACTTTTGTGCAACATAATCCTTTCTAACATGATTAAAACATGATTAAGACACACACACAGACACAGACACACACACACACACACACACACACACACACACACACACACACACACACACACACACACACACACACACACACACACACACACAAAAATCACCTTGGTTCTTTCTTATCTTTGCACTGTAGTGCAGCAGGCCATCAGTCAGAAGGTCAATCCTGTGTGATGGGGTCATTTCTTTCGTAATCTTTCCAAAGCGGCGAAGGTATGACCACAGTCTTTCCAGCTGTTCTCCATCGCTAAGGCCAGCACCCTCGACATTCCTACATCCCTGGAAAATCTATTAGACATTGAAGCAAAACCAGAAACAAATACTTAAGTTAATTGTTACTGTCTGTGACAACATGCAAAAGATTTGCAATGTAAAAAAGAAAAAGGGGTATAACCTGACAAACAACACCGTGGCCATAAGCATGGAATGCAGGTACAGCATATGTTGTTTGGGACAGAAGATCTGGGTAAAACTTCTGCAATAAGACAAATGAGAATACAATTTTATTTTTTGCATTACGGATTAAGTACCCTCCCAAAGTTAATGGAAAACCCATATGCAAAATGTATTGTAGTGTCCATGTATGCAGGCACCCAAGAGGACAAATACTAACCAAGAGGACAAATACTAATCGTGTTCCTTGAGCATGTTTAGATATTACAAAGCAATAATAAAATTACCTCCACGTGGGGCTTTAACTTGCAAGCTATGTCGTACATGAAGACAAGTTTCTTGTTTTTAGCCAGATCTTCTTGCAGATCTTTCAGGAGGTAGACAGCATTCGAAAGGCTAAAGAAAATAGAATATGTGAGCTGAAACAAGATTTTTTTTAATGCTATTTAAATTGCCAAAGTTATTCACTGTGTACCTCTCGCCTCTCTTTAGATTGAGAAATCGCCGTGGATGCTCGTGCTTACAACTGATGCCAAAAATCCCTGTTTCATCCAGTTTCAAGCTTTTGACCTTTGATCTGAGGGCACTGCCGGCTTGGAAGCTGGCACAACCCTGGGAAAATCAGAAAGTACAGTTACTATTCATTTTATTGTTTTATTTGTTTAAAGGAGTAGTTCACCCCCAAAATGACCTTTTTTTCTATTGATTAGTCATGCCATGGAGACTAGAGTTCAATACGGTTTTTTGTTTTTTGTCGCATTCCTAAGACAAAAATGTGATAACAATAAATTTACCCCCATTGATTCCGGATGGTGACCCGTTTCGAAACGGGTCACCATCCGGAATCAATGGGGGTACATTTACTCAAATCAAATTTTTGTCTTAGGAATGTGACAAAAACCAAAAAATATTATTGAACTCTACTCTCCATGGCATGACTAATCAATAGAAAAAAAGTCATTTTGGGGGTGAACTACTCCTTTAACATGTCAGTTAAGAGGCAGCTAATTCAGAAATATAATTATCCTCTACCTCCTCAGGTGGATGCTGCTCTTTTCCGACAAACGCATCAACCTCCTCTTGGGGGGAAAAGAACCGGTTGTAGTGCTTGGGCCTCTCAAAGCTTTTTCCAGAGGACTTTTTCCTCGGAAGACCAAATAGTCCATCTGCTGCGAGTACCAGAATTCCACCTTCCTATAAATGAGGATTCAAATTTATTGAGGATTCAAGCGTGCGTTTAGGGCAGCTTTCAAATTAACCTGGATTATGTTATACTACATTTTCAGAATCGCTAAAATTCTAGTACAAAATGGGGGTACATGTATAGGGGTCCAGGAGAAAATGGGAATATGTATTTTATAAAATAAAAATGTAGCTAAAATAATAATACATCATACTTGCGGACAAAGAGGACAGTCTGTCCCATCTGTTATCTCAGGTCCAAGATGACCCAGAGTAGAAAACTGGTACCTCAAATGTCGGTACTCTTCATAGGCCTCTTTGACTAGAAGACGGTATAAGTCCTTGCACTGTAATACAAATATTCATATTCACAACAGGGCAGTCATTATTAAAATGTATAATTCTTTTAAGCCATTGTGTACACATTGGTGGTAAAAGAGGAATAATATGTATAAAGGCTGCTATTAAACAAACCTTGGAAGACATTGAGGAATTCTGAATCGCTGCACATATAGCCTTAAGTGATGCACCGCACTCTAGCTGCAACCGGCTAATCAAGTCCAACAGCTTCATTGAAACGGCACTCTGGGGTCGCTTCACAGTGGCTGGCCAAAGACCATAGCGCAGTAGTGTTGCCACCTCACTTTCGCACTGGCAGAAGCTGATGTAAACATCATGACACCTTCCTATGATTTATGAGGAGAGAATAGGTGTGAGGTGTTTGTTTTTCATATTTTTCTTCATTCTGCATGGACTAGTATACGACTGTTTTGTGACATCTATACAAATGTTCAGTACCTTGATGATCAAATACGTTCAGTAGACGTTCAAAGGACATCAGGCATTGGTGGCCATCCTTCCTTGACCAACACCATTTGAAGCCCTCGGGCATCTTCTGCTGAAATTCACCTGCCTTAATGAGTAAAAAAAGGATGAAAAAAAGAGGTAAATTACAGTGTGTAAGAGGAGTTAAGACAATACATCACTGAGGTCAAACATTAATAGCCACAGACAGATTTTGACCATTAATGAGTGGTGCAAACCCCCCCTACGTTTCACTTTGTGACTTAGCATGGATCTGCATACATATGGAGATCCATGCTCACACACAAAGTAACTGACGTCATGGACAGAGAGTAGAGAGTAGACAACCACATGACTCTACCCCCAATACACATGAGGTCATGACAAGGTATTCCTTATTTTCACAATAGGGAGTTCATCTGGGAGGATGAAATGCATCCTAGTTCCTCTACATGCTGAACAGCGTGAATCAAAACGGCATCCTGGTTTCGACAATGGAACAAGGGTCCAGGGGAACACAATGGAGCGCTCCCTACAATCACAAGCTTCCACTGCCGATACAGGGATGCTGTTTTGATACACGCTGCTGAACAGGCACCTTGACCAACCTAAGGAGTAGCTATTGCAGTGACAGATCACCTTGCCCGTGTGGCTCCCCCCCCACATTAGAATGCTTTTCCATCAGTGAAGGAAACACTGACTTTAAACTGTGCAGGCTATCTGGAGGGCAATGGAGCTCAGCACTCACTCAGGAGTATCAGCTTATATTGCATGTATTCACATGTGAGACCAACCACACAATTGTATCACTAACAAAATCATGAGGCAGGTTGAGGGCCATTCATTGACACCACAGTGAAGAGGTCAATTGTATGGTGTGCAATAAGAAGTTATTTTCTTTGCTCAACAGACTACCTCCCCCCGACAATGTTGGGTGAATAAGATGTGATACAAACCTCCCATTTCTCTAGAGTATGCACCACAGTTGTGGTCTGATGAACAGTCTGGACACAGCTGGAACAGAAGTAGGCGTCACTTCCACAGTCACTGCAGCGCCATTGCTCACTTTCCTCAATGAGGGAAACACTGCATACAGTGCAGGATATGTTCTCTGGAGGGCAAAGGAGTTCAGCACTCACACTGAGGAGTATCGGCCTGACCAGTTGCCATGCCTCCACACAGGCATTCCTCT
The DNA here is from genome assembly GCF_963921795.1 of Nannobrachium achirus. NCBI lineage: Eukaryota > Metazoa > Chordata > Actinopteri > Myctophiformes > Myctophidae > Nannobrachium > Nannobrachium achirus. Next base: position 59,399,170 of record NC_137814.1, read on the forward strand.
CTTGACTGGAGCACCCCTCTTCTGGTTCAGGTTCGATGTTGTCTGCTGCTGGTGACAAGCAACTGCTTAAATCGGGAAGCTTCTTGGCCAAGGGAGTCTCTCTCCGAACATAACTTCGATAAGTTGTTGTCCTTCCTCTGTTGAGTGGAGTGTGTTTCACTTTTACATAAACGTTGTATTTCTGTGCTCTCACCATAATGACCTATTTAAAACAAGGAGAAAAATAGTCATACAATATCACTCATTACTGGAAACCAATGCAAAATCAGTGGGGCAAATATGTAGGCCTATAGAATATAAACTAGTAAGACGCCTCGGGCGACAAGCGTCCTCGCCATAAAGCGAGGTCCCGCCACAGTGATGTGGACAGCAGAGATGTGGACATCAGGGATCTCCATTATATTATGGGCATGAAAGGGATTTGTTCCCCCTGGCATCACAGGGATCTCTCTAACAGGACATCATTAATATTGATGACATCAGGGAACTCCATATATGGGCATAAAAGGGATTCTGTTAGTGTGATATCACAGCAAAGCCAGAGCGTGTATACTTTGCATTATATAGACAGACAGACAGACAGACAGACAGACAGACAGACAGACAGACAGACAGACAGACAGACAGACAGACAGACAGACACACACACACACACACACGACAGACAGACAGACAGACAGACAGACAGACAGACACACGACAGACAGACAGACAGACAGACAGACAGACAGACAGACAGACAGACAGACACACGACAGACACACACACGACAGACAGACAGACAGACAGACAGACAGACAGACAGACAGACACACACACACGACAGACAGACAGACAGACAGACAGACAGACAGACAGACAGACAGACAGACAGACAGACAGACAGACACACGACAGACAGACAGACAGACAGACAGACAGACACACGACAGACAGACAGACAGACAGACAGACAGACAGACACACGACAGACAGACAGACAGACAGACAGACAGACAGACAGACAGACAGACAGACAGAAACGTGTACAATGTTGGACAAATGGCCAGGTGCCCAGATGTCCCTGGTGCCTATCGACCCAGCATAGATTTGAACTTGTAGAACATTTCACATTTAAGGCATCATTTCAACAATTGCTATATTAAAACCTGTGGATGTCATAATGGCATAAACCAGCTGAATGGTACATTTTGGAGCCTTCCTTGGTGGTTCAAATCAAATCATTTATACCCCAAACATTATTTCATACCATTTTTCTAAGCAAACTTTTATCAATTACTGGCAGTGTTACACTGGCAGTTTTTATTGATTTAAGTATTTATTAGAAGTGTTGCATAAGAAAAGGTACAGTTTCATGACAGTAGCCTACAGTTCAATTATACAAGGTCAACTAAAAGGAAACTCAGGGTAGGACAAAACGTATTTCCTTCTCTTTAACTCATAAGTAAGTTGTTTGAAAAACAACATGTTAAAATTAACCTACCCTGTAGCTCTGTATCTACTATCTGCTGTCATGTATACATGTGTATAACAGTTAGCATGTTATGTTAGGCCAGGTTCTTCCCAAGTTGCAGCATCTTAAACCAGGCATTCAGCCCTGTGAAAATGCTGCCCAGGTGTAAATGTAAACATCTTCTTTAATCTTGATCTATAATTTCTTTACACTATAACTATAATTGAAATAAGTACAGTACCCACCACGTTTATCAAGATCTTCAGCTGTGACCAGCTAGCAAGCAGATGTGCGACTTCTGGTGGTCGTCTTCTTAATCTCTTCAATATAAAAGTCTATTAATCTCTTCAAAATAAAAGTCTAGGTTTGAGTATGGTGTATTAAAAGTACTTATTATGTAACAATTGTAGTTGTATGCTACTTGAATATTTACACTAGCCTACATCTTGGATTCAAACATTGTAATTTAGTCCAAGTACAATTATTTTAAAACTTTAGTTAATAGTTACTTTGTAGGCCTACATTTAGTACCCACTTCAACCCCATATACATTTCAGCCATAGGAAAAGGTACAGTTTCATGACAGTACAGTTCACTGGTACAAGGTCAACTAAAAGGATCAACACCTTTGGCCATTTAAAAAAAAACTCATATTGAATGACAGACACATAACATTCCATACAAGGGTCACAGCTTGCTTGCATTTAGATCTAATTATCTATTTATATTTACATTATTTATACACATTAGTTATATAAAATGTACTTTTAAGCAAAAAAAAAAGCCAATGCAGACACGCTGCAGTAAATCATTAAATTACCGCAGTCTATCCCCTCCCAGATTCGAACCCGTTTCACCATTTGCAATTGGCAAGAAGCAAATGTCCTTAGAGCCGGCAACACTAACCCCTACACTATCCGTACCTTGGAAATGTTAGTAGGAATGTCATAATAGACCCTGACAAGTACGAAAACGATAATAAAAAAAAAAAAGAAAGTATATTAAAAAGCCGTGTTGTACAGAATTGACTGACTGATATTTAGATACGGTAGATTCCTTTATTGATCCCGTGGCCCACGGCCGTGGGGTGGTGCAATAACCACGTCACATTTGTGGTTATAAAACATTTTGGTTGGATTTTTATTGATACTAATGAAGACATCGGCACGAAAATGCCACAGGAAAGCTTTTGGGATTAAAAAAGGGGGGGAAATCATTTCAGAAAATTGTAGAATCGAACCTCCGCCAAAATGATGACATTTTCGGTCACGTGACCATATCGCCCATAAGGAAGGCTGATCTGCCCCAAACGACACGTTCTATCAGCGTTAGGAAAGGCTAATAAAGGACCCAACGCCCCAACTAGCTGGGCCGTTTGGGCCCAAACCGGCCATAGCTATGGGATGATGTGCTGCTGATTTCATCCCAATCTATGGGAGGATAACTTGGGGATCGGGTGCAACCCAAGACCACTGCAACACTGTTCCACACTATATGGTTCCACACTGCGCTGTCGCGTGTCGGAAACATGAAGAGGCGCATTGGATTGTTACTTCAACTTTCGTGCCTGAATTTCTTGGCGACCAGAATCAGTAATGTCGCATAGTTGATGACGTCTGTATTCACTGGCGAGGCACTATGTGCAATTGTGCATACCGCCACCTATAGGATCAGGATGTATAGTGCTAGTGGTCTCCAGGGAGGGAGAATCTTTGCCAATGTGAATGCTGGCCAGCGTAAACCAGCAAACGTTTTCAGAATCAGTTCTAATCAAACGGATTGCAGTGTGAATCCGCCCTGAGAGTAATAGGCCATGAAGTTGCTTAACGACCTAGTGAAATGTAAAATATGTTTTCACACTGCTAGAGCTTATCTGTGGTAATCATATGGGCATTATTAACACTAGATGCCAAAACAATTGAAAAATATGGTGCGCTGTGTTACAAAGTTTGTATATATGTTTTGAATACATGACTGCTGTGTCGTAAGACAAATTTCAGTGTGAACTGACAATAAAGTACTATATCATATCATATATCATATAGCTGCAAGCAGCGATAAAGTGGCCAAGCCAGAAAAAGCAGGAAAGCATTTAGAACGCGTTTAGGCCGCAGAAAATACGTCATAAAAAATTATGTCATAGGCACAGAGGTACCTGATTGGTTCACCCTTTAGGCCGGAGAAAATAAACATGGTGTCCAATCAAATGCTTACTTGATTATGAATTGACCAAACTGAAAGGACCAATGAATTTGAATTTCAAAATTGTATTAAATGAATATCACACATAAGCAGAGAAAATAACCACACTTTTAGACAGACTGTGGATAACTTCAGAGGTTAGAAATGATAGGCAACTAATACAAGTTTAAAATACAAATAAACAGCTTTTGAAAAAAAATTATGATGTCACTACTCACTAATGATGATGACATGAGTTAGCTAGACCAATGAAACACTTCGATTCTGTTGCTTTGTCCATGATGTCATAGTCACAGAGGCACCCGATTGGTTCACCCTGATTTAGAACGCGTTTAGGCCGGAGAAAATACGTCATAAAAAACGATGTTATAGACAGGGAGGCACCCGATTGGTTCACCCAGGCCATTGAATTTGAATTTCAAAATTGTATTAGATGAATATCACTGATAAGCAATAAAATAACCACACTTTTAGACAGACTGTGGATAATTTCACAGGTTATTAAATGACAGGCAGCTAATACAAGTTTAAAATACAAATGAACAGACTTTGAAAAACTACAATATTCATCTTCTGGCCTCTTCTCGCCTCTCTGGAGGCCTCTCTGGAGGTAAATAAGGTCATATCATTATGACAGTCTTACAAGTTACAATCTGTAGCTTGGTCGACTAACTGATGAGAAATTACGATAAAGACTTATATAGTCTGAGCAGACCTCTAGACTGACATCATACACAACAAAAATAATATTGCCATGCATGCCTATCAACACTGATTCACACAGGATTTTTTTTTTTGCATATGCATGCCATAAAAATTACACATGACATTTGTGACATCATCAACTTGCGACAACTTGCGACTTTAAGAGCAAGAGTTGTTTGAGTTCTTCGACATAGACCCAATTGCAGAGGAACCAAAAGACCAAATCACCCTTGTGGACATGGGGCTGATTAAATTAACATCAATTATGGATTCCTCGACCCAAAAAGTCATAGAAAACTAGTTGTATTCATAACTAGGTCTAACCATTGAAAAGTTCATTTTCGTCATAGCTGAAATTCCCGACCCTTTTAAAAGATACACCCCAGCCAAATGTCTTTAATAACCCTTCTAGATGACAAATCCATTGAGAAATGGACCTTTGCTCTCCACGGTCACGGAACTGCCATCAACTAGGTGGCACTAGAAGAGGGACATGTGAGAAATGAGGGGTGAGGTTGTGATTTGCCATCCAAGGAGTGTGTGCGCAAAGTTTGGCATTGATAGGGCCAACGATGGCCGATATATGACTAGGACAAAAGTGTGACGCGATGTGACGTGGCGTGACGTGACTGACAGACTGGCAGAGAGACAGACAGACAGACAGACTGACAGACAGACAGACAGCCCTTTTCATAGTAATTGCGACTTGACGTTGCAATTAAAAGTGCTAAAATTGATTACCATCAACTTCAGATCCTACTACACCTGCACCTCCAACTCCTGGACCAACTACACCTGCACCTCCAACTCCTGGACCAACTACACCTGCACCTCCAACTCCTGGACCAACTACACCAAAACCAACCACGTCAGGCACACCATGTAAGTTTGAAAATAAACAAACATTCACAGGTGACAACATTAAGGAAAACATGGGCAGCATTGGTTGGCTGGACTGACTGGCCGACAGGCCAACCCTATATATGTGAATATACCTGACTGACTGACTGACTGACTGACTGACAGACAGTCGTTAAGTATTTAAGTTACAGCATTGGTCAGTCAGTTGGTCTAACGACGAACCATCCCATAACACAGAACATTTTGAGAGTAATAGGCCATGCAGTTGCTTAAAGACCTAGTGAAATTGAAAATATGTTTTCACACTTCTAGAGCTTATCTGTGGTAATCATATGGGCATTCTTAACACTAGATGCCAAAACAATTGAAAAATATACTGTAGCTGCAAGCAGCGATAAAGTAGCCAAGCCAGAAAAAGCAGGAAAGCAAAAAAAGCAGCAAGGGAAAAGTGGTAAAAGAAATCAAAGAAAAACTAGAAGCAGTACCCTTCCGAGCACTATGATATGCAATTTAAATAGTCTGCATGAGGTGAGACTTGAACCAGTGACCATCGGCGTTAAAGACACATACAACACTGACTGGAACCTGTAAAATAACCTCTCTAAAATATCTTGTGCACATTACGTTTACAGGAGGATAAATACCATAGTGAGAGTACCACCTTTTTTATGTAAACCTGACAGTGCTTAGCAAGTATCACCAAATAGTTTTATGTTCTTATTGCTTTGATAATACAATAAACATAGGTAGATCAAGCTACAGGGGAGCTGTCGTGTGTGTGTGTGTGTGTGTGTGTGTGTGCGTGTGCGTGTGCGTGTGTGTGTGCGTGTGTGTGTGTGTGTGTGTGTGTGTGTGTGTGTGGTGTGTGTAACAGTTTCCAAAGTGCCAATTTTAGGGGTGCCAGGTAGATTCTGTCCACCAGAGAAATATTCAGCGGTGGTCAACCGTCTCCTTAGCGTGACCATGTGTGTAGCTATGCGTGTCTGTAGCCTGACCTGCAATACCACTGGGTGACTGTTGAGCAGCAGACGCGGATCTAGCCCTGAGCAGCAGGGGGTGCTACAGGGAGCTTCGCGCCCGCGGCCGCTCCACGTGGCGCGACCGCAGTTTTATTAATTTATTTTTTAAGTTTTGCAGTAATTTTGCCTATTCACCAGCAGTCTCCCAGTCCCCACCCACCCCTTAGGTTAAGCAAAACAAGTAACATTTGTCTCAGCGGACAACTTTTGACATCAAGAAAAGAGTTAGGCATAGGCAAGCTGCAGCAGCAGTCAAGTGTACTCACCATCCAGAAGAATTAGATTTAATAGAGATTTTTTTATTCGATTTTTACTCACTGTATGGTCGAGTGGTCACGATAGTGCGTCTATGCATCTCTGTTATGCAACTTTCGGAAAGTTGTAAAGGCTTTGGTGGTGATCTTGTACAGTTTCCATAACATCTCCTCATATAGAACTTCAATCGAGTGTATACTGTTTGTTTTATATGGGTTGTTAGTTGTCCTGCGTGCCTTCCATAATTCCCATGGGCCATGGGTTAACAGTGCGCATTGCAAGATGACGCTGATATGGACTGCTGTCTTCTCTCTCCCCCCAGCGCCCCCGTTCGCAAATTAATGTGTAGGCTAAACTGTTCTGATAATACAACTTGTTTTGGCTGTCCATTCATCATATAACTTAAACTGCGCGCTCGTATTCCAAACCAATGCAGCTTAACATAACAAACCGACAACTAGGGCCAACCCAGCAACAACTATCGTTTCCTGTCTTACTTTCACAATAAAGTGTCTCCCGCTTACCTCCCAATGCAGCTTATTTCACACAGGTTATTATTAACAGGAAAAAGTGTAGCTTAACCCGTGTGTTTTTGTGCGACCAAACGTGCATGGGAGAGAGAGTGATGAGGGTGAGAGAGAGAGAGAGAGAGAGAGAGAGAGAGAGAGAGAGAGAGAGAGAGAGAGAGACATTGAGAAACAGAGAGAGTGAGAACTGCCGTTGTTTAGGAGTAGTACTGCACTTGGGTATCACACTTTTCTCCGTCTGACCGTCTCTCTCCCGATTTTGCTAGCCCCGAAAACTACCGGTGCTAGTCCGGAAACTAGTGGTGCTTTAGCACCAAAAGCCACCGCGTAAATCCGCCACTGTTGAGCAGCCTTGAAATGTACAGTACATGCACACATAGGTGGCGCTAGAAGAGGGCCATGTGAGAAATGAGGGGCGAGGTTGTGATTTGCCATCCAAGGAGTGTGTGCGCAAAGTTTGGCATTAATAGGGCCAACGGTGGCAGATATATGACTAGGACAAAAGTGTGACGTGATGTGACGTGACGTGACTGACAGACTGGCAGACAGACAGACAGCCGGGGGAGCTTTTCATAGTAACTGCGACTTGACGGTCGCAATTGAAAGTGCTAAAATTGATAACCATCAACTTCAGATCCTACTACACCTGCACCTCCAACTCCTGGACCAACTACACCTGCACCTCCAACTCCTGGACCAACTACACCTGCACCTCCAACTCCTGGACCAACTACACCTGCACCGCCTACTCCTGGACCAACTACACCAGAACCAAGCACACCATGTAAGTTTGAAAATAAACAAATATTCACAGGTGACAACATTAAGGAAAACATATGCAGCATCGGTTGGCTGGACTGACTGGCCGACAGGCCAACCCTATATATGTGAATATACCTGACTGACTGACAGACAGTCTTTAAGTATTTAAGTTACAGCATTGGTCAGTCAGTTGGTCTAACAATGAACCATCACACAGCACAGAACATTTTGAGGGCGGATTCACACTGCGGTCTCGGGACCGTTCTCGAGGCTACTTGGCAGATGTTTTGACAGTGTGAAGCCTGCGGTTTTCTTCAGAAACGGATAGCCTCGAAACCACCTCAAGAGGTAGTCTCGAGACTGCATTGTGCGTCCTCGAGACCGGTGAGCTGCAGTGTGAAGCAACCGTCCACAAAAACGGAACGTGACCTCATATAAAGTCGACGAGTCAGGCGTCGCCACAAATAAACACTGGGTAACAGTTGTCGACATGGCCTGGTCTAACAGAGAGATTGCTTGCTTGTAGGGCTGTCTTCTGCGTCGTTTTAAGCCCCGCGAATCGACGCCAATTGTTTGAGTCAAGGAGTCGAAAATGTATATATTTTTATATCACCAGTTAGCCTACTACTGCGGTGCGCTGGACTGGTGTCATGTACTTCCAATTGAGAGAAGTAGCATGGCGAACAGTTATTTATTGTCTCGCACCAGCGCACTGGCAGGGGTGAAAGTGAGACAGAACGGCCAGAACCGTCGCACCGTTAAAACATTCGGAGCCGGGACGGTGCTCCGATAAGAGGAAGAAGCAAGCTGTCAAAATCCCATATTAAATAACCTGCCACAGCACAAACGCATGTCCAAGTCCAAGAAGTAAACAATCTAGCCTACTAATGTCAGATTAACATACACAGCTACTAGTTACATTTTCTAAGTAAGTGCTTCTGAATTGTTCCAGTTTTTTTGTAATCCAAATGCTGTTTGTGTTTCGCAGCCTGTGTCCATGGCATGTCCAAACTGCTAGCTCTCGTCCATGAGCTGTGCCTCCCCCATCCCTTAATGTGAATATTAAGCCACACTGTGGCTTGTGAAAGCGTTTCAATTGTAGGCTAAGTTGATTATTAAATAATACAAATAATAACGTGCGCTGTGCTGCGCTGGACTCATCATTCTGCAAGTTTCTGCGCCTGGAAAATAGCAGATCTACAAGCTCACAACGCGTCGCGGATGCGAGGCATTGTGAGCTTGTAGATCAGCGAACGTCACTCGACACCTACTATACAGGTCTATTGATATGCAAATAGGCTTGTTTCTTTGTTAAACAGTTGTCGAGGTGTGAACTTCGGGGGGTGCGAGACCCCGGCTCAGAAAAGGTTTGGGTCGTCGGGCGGCGCACAACCCAAGACCACTGCAACACTGTTCCACACTATATGGTTCAACACTGCGCTGTCGCGTGTCGAAAACATGAAGAGGCGCATTGGATTGTTACTTCAACTTTCGTGCCTGAATTTCTTGGCGACCAGAATCAGTAATGTCGCATAGTTGATGACGTCTGTATTCACTGGCGAGGCACTATGTGCAATTGTGCATACCGCCACCTATAGGATCAGGATGTATAGTGCTAGTGGTCTCCAGGGAGGGCGAATCTTTGCCAATGTGAATGCTGGCCAGCGTGAACCAGCAAACGTTTTCAGAATCAGTTCTAATCAAACGGATTGCAGTGTGAATCCGCCCTGAGAGTAATAGGCCATGAAGTTGCTTAACGACCTAGTGAAATGTAAAATATGTTTTCACACTGCTAGAGCTTATCTGTGGTAATCATATGGGCATTATTAACACTAGATGCCAAAACAATTGAAAAATATAGCTGCAAGCAGCGATAAAGTGGCCAAGCCAGAAAAAGCAGGAAAGCATTTAGAATGCGTTTAGGCCGCAGAAAATACGTCAAAAAAATGATGTCATAGGCACAGAGGTACCTGATTGGTTCACCCTTTAGGCCGGAGAAAATAAACATGGTGTCCAATCAAATGCTTACTTGATTATGAATTGACCAAACTGAAAGGACCAATGAATTTGAATTTCAAAATTGTATTAAATGAATATCACACATAAGCAGAGAAAATAACCACACTTTTAGACAGACTGTGGATAACATCACTGGTTAGAAATGATAGGCAACTAATACAAGTTTAAAATACAAATAAACAGCTTTTGAAAAAAAATTATGATGTCACTACTCACTAATGATGATGACATGAGTTAGCTAGACCAATGAAACACTTCGATTCTGTTGCTTTGTCCATGATGTCATAGTCACAGAGAAACCCGATTGGTTCACCCTGATTTAGAACGCGTTTAGGCCGGAGAAAATACGTCATAAAAAACGATGTCATAGACAGGGAGGCACCCGATTGGTTCACCCAGGCCATTGAATTTGAATTTCAAAATTGTATTAGATGAATATCACTGATAAGCAATAAAATAACCACACTTTTAGACAGACTGTGGATAATTTCACAGGTTATTAAATGACAGGCAGCTAATACAAGTTTAAAATACAAATGAACAGACTTTGAAAAACTAAAATATTCATCTTCTGGCCTCTTCTCGCCTCTCTGGAGGCCTCTCTGGAGGTAAATAAGGTCATATCATTATGACAGTCTTACAAGTTACAATCTGTAGCTTGGTCGACTAACTGATGAGAAATTACGATAAAGACTTATATAGTCTGAGCAGACCTCTAGACTGACATCATACACAACAAAAATAATATTGCCATGCATGCCTATCAACACTGATTCACACAGGATTTTTTTTTTTGCATATGCATGCCATAAAAATTACACATGACATTTGTGACATCATCAACTTGCGACAACTTGCGACTTTAAGAGCAAGAGTTGTTTGAGTTCTTCGACATAGACCCAATTACAGAGGAACCAAAAGACCAAATCACCCTTGTGGACATGGGGCTGATTAAATTAACATCAATTATGGATTCCTCAACCCAAAAAAGTCATAGAAAACTAGTTGTATTCATAACTAGGTCTAACCATTGAAAAGTTCATTTTCGTCATAGCTGAAATTCCCGACCCTTTTAAAAGATACACCCCAGCCAAATGTCTTTAATAACCCTTCTAGATGACAAATCCATTGAGAAATGGACCTTTGCTCTCCACGGTCACGGAACTGCCATTTATTTACTCAACTAGGTGGCGCTAGAAGAGGGACATGTGAGAAATGAGGGGTGAGGTTGTGATTTGCCATCCAAGGAGTGTGTGCGCAAAGTTTGGCATTGATAGGGCCAACGGTGGCCGATATATGACTAGGACAAAAGTGTGACGTGATGTGACGTGGCGTGACGTGGCGTGACGTGACTGACAGACTGGCAGAGAGACAGACAGACAGACAGACAGACAGACAGACAGCCCTTTTCATAGTAATTGCGACTTGACGTTGCAATTAAAAGTGCTAAAATTGATTACCATCAACTTCAGATCCTACTACACCTGCACCTCCAACTCCTGGACCAACTACACCTGCACCTCCAACTCCTGGACCATCTACACCTGCACCTCCAACTCCTGGACCAACTACACCAAAACCAACCACGTCAGGCACACCATGTAAGTTTGAAAATAAACAAACATTCACAGGTGACAACATTAAGGAAAACATGGGCAGCATTGGTTGGCTGGACTGACTGGCCGACAGGCCAACCCTATATATGTGAACCCAGCCAGCACGCCCACATGGGTCCCGCATGGGTACAGGGTGGGCTTCCCTACATGGGCCCCATGTGGGAATGTCCGCGGTTTCCACAAGGGTCCCTCGTGGGTTAGCCCACGTGGGCTCTGTGTGGGTTCTACATGGGCCCTGGGTCGGCCCCACCTCGGCTAATTTATATGGGACCCAGGTGGGAACCACTTGGGCTAGCCCACGTGGGCTCAACGTGGGTTCTACATGGGCGCTGGGTGGGCCCCACCTCGGCAAATTTATATGGGACCCATGTGGGAACCGCCTGGGCTAGCCCACGTGGGTTCTATGTGGGAATGTCCGCGGTTTCCACAAGGGTCCCTCGTGGGTTAGCCCACGTGGGCTCTGTGTGGGTTCTATATGGGCGCTGGGTGGGCCCCACCTCGGCTAATTTATATGGGACCCAGGTGGGAACCACTTGGGCTAGCCCACGTGGGCTCAACGTGGGTTCTACATGGGTCCTGGGTGGGCCCCACCTCGGCAAATTTATATGGGACCCAAGTGGGACCCACTTGGGCTAGCCCACGTGGGATCAACGTGGGTTCTGCAGGGGCCCTGGGTGGGCCCCACATCGGCAAATTTATATGGGACCCAAGTGGGAACCACTTGGGCTAGCCCACGTGGGCTCAACGTGGGTTCTACATGGGTCCTGGGTGGGCCCCACCTCGGCAAATTTATATGGGACCCAAGTGGGACCCACTTGGGCTAGCCCACGTGGGATCAACGTGGGTTCTGCAGGGGCCCTGGGTGGGCCCCACATCGGCAAATTTATATGGGACCCAAGTGGGAACCACTTGGGCTAGCCCACGTGGGCTCTGGGTGGGTTCTGCATGGGTCCTGGGTGGGCCCCACCTCGGCAAATGTATATGGGACCCAGGTGGGAGCCGCTTGGGCTAGCCTGTGTGGGCTCTAGGTGGGTTCTACATGGGCCCTGGTTGGGCCCCACCTAGGCAATACTATGCGGGAACCATAGGGGATAAACGTGGGATCCAAGTGGGCTCAACCTTGCTCCTATGAAGATTTTAATGGTAGACTAAAACAGTGTTTGACATGAACTGTGTTAATTATTGAAACACCTAAAATACATTTTGGATGAAATAGACAATATACTGTATATTTGACAAAGTTTATTACAAAAATAAACAAGATAATAAATTACAATATAAATAAAGATAGCAGCAGCATGAAGGCAAACAGATCAAATGTGCAAGTGTACATACAGTACATTTAAAAAAGAGATATTCCCATAATGCTCCACAGACTGCTAACAGAACAAAATAAAGGATACAAAATGTCCAAAAACATAAATTGTGTAAGAGGTGCATCAAAATCTTGAATTTTGTAACAAAACTGTTTTAGGGCATAGGTTTTCTGGAATCCAGTGTTCATTCATGTTGCATTCATCAATCTGGGTCCGCTTTGCTTGTGGGTGTTTTTTTTTAGCCAACCACAGGGGAGAGAGAGAGAGAGAGTTTGTCTATTGGAGTGGCACATCATCCAGTTCTTTTTCTGTTGTATGTCCTTTCAATCCGTTGCAGCAATCCAGTCGAGTGTGTCATTGTCTAGGTCATGATCATTCTCGGCCACGATCACCATTCAGTGGCTGGTATATAGGGCAGCTGGTCATCACATGCTACACAGTCTGTGATGGATCCTGTGCTGCACTGAAACGTCCCACACCTGTCCTCAGGTGATTGAGGGTTGTCCACTCCTTATGGGGGAGGTGCTGGTCAGGAACATCTGTGAGATCCTTGATGAATTGGTGAAGCCTGGACGGTTCTGGTGCCTTCCACTGGTCTGTCCATCTTGCCTTCACCCAGGAAGCCTTAACCTTAGATATCTCCGACATGGCAATTCCTGAGTTTATGGCAAAAGTCAAAGAAAGGATTAGCCACAAGATATGAATGTAAAGTAGTCATTCTATCTTTAAACACACTTACACTGGCGTCACCAGGAATGAGATTTTAGTAGGCGAAATGCCAGTGAAGTGCATTGCGACGCATTGTGAGCTTGTAGATCGGCTATTTTCAAATAGACAAAATGTATAGGGCTGAAGAGTTTAATGTAGGCCTATGTTTTATAGCCTAATAATATTCTAAATAAGTAACTAGTAACTAAAGTCCAATAGTGTAGTACACAGGAGACAGACCATTTGGCAAGCGTGTGCACATTTGATTCTTTGTAAAGCCAGGTGACGATGACCCAAAGTAAACCCCCACAATAGCAAAGATTTGCATCTCTATAAGCAAGTTGAGTAGGCCTATGCTATCAGCTGCCTACTGTCTACGTGCCTGCTGACTGTGGACAAACTGGTTTTGAATGCTCAATGTTTTCAGGCCACTGACCCCTTAGTTGAGAGAGATGAAGCAGGGACCACCAAAACCTTTACATAGATTCCATATAGTTTCATCATGACAGGAAAATCATCATTGTATTTTGGATCCATGTCGATTTGTGTTTCAGATATTTAACCACTTGAACAGTCAATACTTAATAAAGTTGACATTTCACTCACTACTTGGTCTGCTCTTTTCCCTCTCTACAAAACCTCTTTGCCCAAATGTCTGATCTACAAGCTCACAACGCCTCGCAGTGCAAGGCGTTGTGAGCTTGTAGATCTGCTATTTTTGGCTCAAGTTCTCAGAATATGGACGCTAGGGTTCAAGTGGTTAATATAAAAAATGAGAAAATAAGGTTTCTATCACACAAAGATTTGGAGGACCCCCTTTAGTGACTCTGAGGACCCCATCAAAAGTTAAAGCAATGTAAATGTCAATGTAGGCCTACACATCTTTGAGGAGGGAAAAAGTTATGTTCTGGCCCACCTTTAAGCATCTGGCTGTACTAAATAATTAAATAATAATAATAATTGAAATAATAGGTTACAATGTGATAACAAAATTAAATCTAGAGCTAAAACATGCAACTTGTTTAAGATAATGACCTTGGTTAAGCTGACAAAAACAACAAACCTTGAGTTAAAACCAGCCTGTCTCTGGGCTAGTTTGAGAACATTTTAGAAAATAGAGTAGACAATGAGGCTACTTACCATACTTTTAGATGTTTTAAGGTCCATCCGTGGGTTAAGCCAAATCGCAAGACAGTACAGTACAGTAGCATAGTGGAAAATGTGTTCCTAATTCTATCAGTTACTTTTCAAAATCTGAGAAGGAAAGTGATTGGTTAGATGGACTTCACAGTGACGTGTGAACTCACCCTGTATTCAAATGGTAATGAGATTCTGTCCCTGGTTGGTCTGTCTGCCCTCTCTCTCTCTCTCTCTCTCTCTCTCTCTTTCTCTCTCTCTCTCTTTCTCTGTGTGTGTGTGTGTGTGTGTGTGTGTGTGTGTGTGTGTGTGTGTGTGTGTGTGTGTGTGTGTGTGTGTGTGTGTGTGTGTGTGTGTGTGTGTGTGCGTGCGTGCGTGCGTGCGTGCGTGCGTGCGTGCGTGCGTGCGTGCGTGCGTGCGCGCGCCTGTCTGTCCAAAATGCATCAAGTATAATCAGCTACTGACTTTTAAATAATGTGTATTATGTATTATTATATTGTAAAAGTGTACCTATCAGCCCATAAAGCAGACATGTCACAACACACAGACATGTCACAACACGCACGCATGCGCACACACACGCACGCACGCACGCACACGCACACACACACACCACCAGTGGTTTTTGGGAGCGTTCCAGGTGGTCCCTAGCTAAATGATGGCGAGTTGGTGACCAAATGGACCCTCATAGATCTACAGTTTAATTTTACACTAAATTATTGTTAAACATCTGCATTACTTAATTTACAACAAGTCTACACAATTAGAGAAAGTAGAAGTGTTATTTTGGTCAACATTTTGCCTGTTATCTCTCCTACTGGTACCGGTACAGCATGGAATTGATATAGCATTAAAGTCATGGATGTTTTTCTTTATTATTATTTTTCTTCTTTATACATAATCCCCTGAATAGATATGTTGGTCAAGCTGTTGTTAATAACTAGGCTAGACTTCGTAAGTCCATATGGAAACATTCAAAGGAAATAGTTTTCCCCACTCATTGCCTAGGCCAATTCACAGCCAAAAAATAACTGAAATAAAATAAACGAGCACAGGTCTCCACCAGGCCACACAAATCAGCCTGTTATAGCGCCATGAGGCTGATTTAAAAAATGTGGGGCAGAGGTTCTGAATTAGCATCCAGGGAGTGTGTGTGCTCAGTTTGGCAGCGATCGGGCCAACGGCGCCGGAGATTAGCTGGTAACAACCAGGCCACACAAATCGGCCTGTTATAGCGCCACCATGAGGCTGATTTGAAAAATGTGGGGCAGAGGTTCTAGATTGGCATCCAGGGAGTGTGTGTGCTCAGTTTGGCAGCGATCGGGCCAACGGTGACTGAGATTAGCTGCTCACAAACTGCGAGGACGCACGGACGCACGCACGCACGCACGGACGGACGGACGGACGGACGCACGGACGGACGGACGGACGGACGGACGGACGGAGGGAGGGGAAAACATACTCTCCCTCAGCCTTCGGCTGGTGGAGACAAAAATACATTTAAAAATAGGCCGATGTGGGAACCAGTGATTGACGCTTGTAGTTGAAAAATCTATGTAGACCAATGTGGGAACCATGTGGGCCTGCCCACTTCCAACCCATGCCCAGTTAGCCCACATGTAGCCCATGCGGGAACCACGTGGGCCAGCCCATGTCCATCCCATGCCCAGTTAGCCCACATGTAGCCCATGCGGGAACCACGTGGGCCAACCCACTTCCATCCCATGCCCAGTTAGCCCACATGTAGCCCACGCGGGAACCACCTGGGCCAGCCCACTTCCATCCCATGCCCACTTAGCCCACATGTAGCCCATGCGGGAACCACGTGGGCCAGCCCATGTCCATCCCATGCCCAGTTAGCCCACATGTAGCCCATGCAGGAACCTTGTGGCCCAGCCCACTTCCATCCCATGCCCAGTTAGCCCACATGTAGCCCATGCGGGAACCACGTGAGCCAACCCACTTCCATCCCATGCCCAGTTAGCCCACATGTAGCCCACGCGGGAACCACCTGGGCCAGCCCACTTCCATCCCATGCCCACTTAGCCCACATGTAGCCCATGCGGGAACCACGTGGGCCAGCCCATGTCCATCCCAAGCCCAGTTAGCCCACATGTAGCCCATGCAGGAACCTCGTGCCCCAGCCCACTTCCATCCCATGCCTAGTTAGCCCACATGTAGCCCATGCGGGAACCACGTGGGCCAGCCCACTTCCATCCCATGCCCAGTTAGCCCACATGTAGCCCACGCGGGAACCACCTGGGCCAGCCCACTTCCATCCCATGCCCACTTAGCCCACATGTAGCCCACGCGGGAATCACGTGGGCCAGCCCACTTCCATCCCATGCCCAGTTAGCCCACATGTAGCCCATGCGGGAACCACGTGGGCCAACCCACTTCCATCCCATGCCCAGTTAGCCCACATGTAGCCCATGTGGGAACCACTTGGGCCAGCCCACCTCCATCCCATGCCCAGTTATCCCACATGTAGCCCACGTGGGAACCACTTGGGCCAGCCCACTTCAATCCCATGCCCAGTTAGCCCACATGTAGCCCATGTGGGAACCATGTGGGAAAGCCCACTTCCAACCCATGCCCAGGTATCCCACATGTATCCCACGTGGGACCCATGTAATTTGCCCACATCAAGCCCATGCCCATGTGGTACCCAAGTAGCCCAACTCGTACCCATGCGGGACCCATGTGGGCGTGCTGGCTGGGAATATACCTGACTGACTGACTGACTGACTGACTGACTGACTGACTGACTGACAGACAGTCGTTAAGTATTTAAGTTACAGCATTGGTCAGTCAGTTGGTCTAACGACGAACCATCCCATAACACAGAACATTTTCAGAGAGTAATAGGCCATGCAGTTGCTTAAAGACCTAGTGAAATTGAAAATATGTTTTCACACTTCTAGAGCTTATCTGTGGTAATCATATGGGCATTCTTAACACTAGATGCCAAAACAATTGAAAAATATACTGTAGCTGCAAGCAGCGATAAAGTAGCCAAGCCAGAAAAAGCAGGAAAGCAAAAAAGCAGCAAGGGAAAAGTGGTAAAAGAAATCAAAGAAAAACTAGAAGCAGTACCCTTCCGAGCACTATGATATGCAATTGAAATAGTCTGCATGAGGTGAGACTTGAACCAGTGACCATCGGCGTTAAAGACACATACAACACTGACTGGAACCTGTAAAATAACCTCTCTAAAATATCTTGTGCACATTACGTTTACAGGAGGATAAATACCATAGTGAGAGTACCACCTTTATGTAAACCTGACAGTGCTTAGCAAGTATCACCAAATAGTTTTATGTTCTTATTGCTTTGATAATACAATAAACATAGGTAGATCAAGCTACAGGGGAGCTGTGTGTGTGTGTGTGTGTGTGTGTGTGTGTGTGTGTGCGCGCGCGCGCGCGCGCGTGCGCGTGCGTGTGTGTGTGGTGTGTGTAACAGTTTCCAAAGTGCCAATTTTAGGGGTGCCAGGTAGATTCTGTCCACCAGAGAAATATTCAGCGGTGGTCAACCGTCTCCTTAGCGTGACCATGTTTGTAGCTATGCGTGTCTTTAGCCTGACCTGCAATACCACTGGGTGACTGTTGAGCAGCAGACGCGGATCTAGCCCTGAGCAGCAGGGGGTGCTACAGGGAGCTTCGCGCCCGCGGCCGCTCCACGTGGCGCGACCGCAGTTTTATTAATTTATTTTTTAAGTTTTGCAGTCATTTTGCCCTATTCACCAGCAGTCTCCCAGTCCCCACCCACCCCTTAGGTTAAGCAAAACAAGTAACATTTGTCTCAGCGGACAACTTTTGACATCAAGAAAAGAGTTAGGCATAGGCAAGCTGCAGCAGCAGTCAAGTGTACTCACCATCCAGAAGAATTAGATTTAATAGAGATTTTTTTATTCGATTTTTACTCACTGTATGGTCGAGTGGTCACGATAGTGCGTCTATGCATCTCTGTTATGCAACTTTCGGAAAGTTGTAAAGGCTTTGGTGGTGATCGTGTACAGTTTCCATAACATCTCCTCATATAGAACTTCAATCGAGTGTATACTGTTTGTTTTATATGGGTTGTTAGTTGTCCTGCGTGCCTTCCATAATTCCCATGGGCCATGGGTTAACAGTGCGCATTGCAAGATGACGCTGATATGGACTGCTGTCTTCTCTCTCCCCCCAGCGCCCCCGTTCGCAAATTAATGTGTAGGCTAAACTGTTCTGATAATACAACTTGTTTTGGCTGTCCATTCATCATGTATAACTTAAACTGCGCGCTCGTATTCCAAACCAATGCAGCTTAACATAACAAACCGACAACTAGGGCCAACCCAGCAACAACTATCGTTTCCTGTCTTACTTTCACAATAAAGTGTCTCCCGCTTACCTCCCAATGCAGCTTATTTCACACAGGTTATTATTAACAGGAAAAAGTGTAGCTTAACCCGTGTGTTTTTGTGCGACCAAACGTGCATGGGAGAGAGAGTGATGAGGGTGAGAGAGAGAGAGAGAGAGAGAGAGAGAGAGAGAGAGAGAGAGAGAGAGAGAGAGAGAGAGAGAGAGAGAGAGACATTGAGAAACAGAGAGAGTGAGAACTGCCGTTGTTTAGGAGTAGTACTGCACTTGGGTATCACACTTTTCTCCGTCTGACCGTCTCTCTCCCGATTTTGCTAGCCCCGAAAACTACCGGTGCTAGTCCGGAAACTAGTGGTGCTTTAGCACCAAAAGCCACTGCGTAAATCCGCCACTGTTGAGCAGCCTTGAAATGTACAGTACATGCACACATAGGTGGCGCTAGAAGAGGGCCATGTGAGAAATGAGGGGTGAGGTTGTGATTTGCCATCCAAGGAGTGTGTGCGCAAAGTTTGGCATTAACTCATTGGCCGCCTCCCCCGATAGTCACGAGAAAATTCCAATGTCGCTCCCCGCCAGGCCCGATAGTCCCGAGAATTTGCTTTTATATAATGTAATGTTTAATTACATTATTCTGCAGCCCGTGAAAAAGTTTGAGCTTTCAGTCATATAACGAACCAAAGATATCACTCATCACAGTAAGTGTGTTTGAAAACAAGAGTGTAATAACGTATAAATCTCAATAGAAATGAATAAAACTCCCAATAAACCACAGTGAATGCATTTAGCGTGGCAGAGCGCAGCCCGCAGAGTGCAATCAGCGGCACACTGGCCACACGCATGTAAAGGGATGTGGGGCAGGGATGTGCAGAGAATATTTAGAGAGGCAGGGGCTGACATTTCTAAAGGGGCCTTTTGGTGGACAATTCTATTGAATGCAGCCCTCAGGGGCAGGGGCTCAAGCCCCCTTTGATGTCTATGTGTGTACATGCCTGGTGAAGGGGCTGGCAGAAGCGACAACGGAGCAGCTGGATCTGAGACCATTTTGCACAAATCAAACAAAATCCAGTAAAATGTTCACTTGGAAAGCCATGACCTGCCTCATTGGCCAACAACACACAGCTTCATCATAACCCCCAAAGTCTCGACAACAAAATATTATGTCCCAGGCAGCCAGACAACGAAGATCAGAAGATCAGATCAGCAGGAGCGTCACAAGGGAAAAGTGGGACGAGTCTGAGTTACTAGGGCCCAAGGTGGAAGGGGCTTCATTATTTTATACTTTTGCTATTGAAAAATAGCAGATCTACAAGCTTGCAGCGCGACACTCGGTGCCATGCTGTGAGCTTGTATATATCTATTTTTTAAATCCCCCTATGTAGAAAATTCATGGGGGGCCCGCAGTGAATCCTTGTACCCAGGGCCCAGCACCGACACCCAGTTGGAACAGATCCTCAGCCCACTACAAACACACGTATAGAAAGCCTGGTGAGGCGAGGTTACAAACAACACAATCACCTACTGGACAAGATGCAGCGCCGTCGGCCGGTCCAGTCGACCACCAACCGATCTTCAAGCCCTGCTACGGGAGTGGAGAGGAGAAAATATCCCCCCCCCCCCCGGCGGAGTCCTCAATCAGGCGACCATTGTCTGAAGAAAAGCAACGTGTCGCGTCCATATAACTTCCATCGGTATGTAACAAAACTGGTGAAAATAGCAGATCTGCAAGCACACGACGCCTCGCATCCATGGAGCCTGATGGGAGGAGGAGTTCTAGGTGTATTATATTCCAGTTCTCAGGAAAGGGTCGCGTCCAAACTCCCAGCGGTGTAACAAAAAAAAGGAGTGAAAATAGCAGATCTACAACGCGTCGCGACGAGTGGAATCCAACGAGGAAGAAATGCAAACACGGCGATCGTCATTGTCAGTAAGTTTACTGTTGTTGTTTACATCCAAGCCTAAACTACTTTTCTTCCTCCTCACTTGGCTGATGCTGCAGCGTGCGTGCACGCGCAATCGCGCATGTGCGCGTGTTTGAGGCGCGCCGCGCAACGGCGCAAGTGCTTGCAGCCTGAAGGAAGGAAACGCGCCTGGAGAAATATCACCACTGGCCGTGTGTGATCGCTGCAGTCTGTTCCGTTCTAAAGCCCGCCTACTGTATCCGGTTATGTAACACTCACATGCATGCAAGAAACGTTTCCGCATCCGGTATAGACCCAGGCCGGATCAGCAACAAGCAGAGTAACTTGATTCCTATCAGTTCTCTACGAGGCCACTGAGCAGGGGCGTCAATTGGGTATGGCAGGGGTATGCAGCTGCCATACCTTGGCTACAGGGGGAAATAATAAAAATGTACTTTTCATCGTGGCTGTTGCTAAGGTATGGCAACATGACTGGTGTCTAGTCATGTTGCCATACCTTACCTTTTTCTGAACTGACGCCACTGCCACCGAGGCCAGCCAGCAGTTTGCGCACATCAACAGAGCATGAGAGCATTCAATTCAAAGGAACGTTATTGGCATGAGAAAACATAGGCTACGTTTACATCGCCAAAGCAAGTGCCACAAATAAATAAAACAGTTGAATATGGGGAACATATTTACAGTTATACACATAGGCTTTGCCTTATATAAAGTTATAAGTTATAAGTGTGTGTGTGTGTGTGTGTGTGTGTGTGTGTGTGTGTGTGTGTGTGTGTGTGTGTGTGTGTGTGTGTGTGTGTGTGTGTGTGTGTGTGTCAAAATGTGATCTGTGCAAAATAAAACACTTGAATGTGAATAAAAGGTAAAAAGCTTATTTCTATTTGTGTGAAGTCAGTATGACGCCCTAAGGGCAAGAGGTGACCTATTACAGCCCTATTACACTATTCCAGTTATTGCCCTATTACACAATTACACTTATTACACTAGTAAACTTATCTGATAAGTGCCTGACGCCATAAATACAAATATCAACTGAATTATCCACTTGAAAAGCGATCGATCACAAAAAGGTCAATATCTCCAGTTTTATCAATTAGAGCTGGATTTTGGTCAAAAATGGCTATTTTGAGATGGCTGCAACTATAGAAAAAAAAGCTTTTTATTTTATTTTTTTATTTTTTGGTGAGACTAGAGGTTGTCTTCTTTCTTTTCAGGTACTGTAAGACATGGTCGAAAAAACACAGAATTTAGGAAAAATGTCAATATAAAAAAAATATATAAATTTTTTTATTAAACAAAATGGCAGGAGAGCCATACAGTCAATGTTAAAATGGCGGCCAATGTGTTAATAGGGCCAACGGTGGCAGATATATGACTAGGACAAAAGTGTGACGTGATGTGACGTGACGTGACGTGACTGACAGACTGGCAGACAGACAGACAGCCGGGGGAGCTTTTCATAGTAACTGCGACTTGACGGTCGCAATTAAAAGTGCTAAAATTGATAAGCATCAACTTCAGATCCTACTACACCTGCACCTCCAACTCCTGGACCAACTACACCTGCACCTCCAACTCCTGGACCAACTACACCTGCACCTCCAACTCCTGGACCAACTACACCTGCACCTCCTACTCCTGGACCAACTACACCAGAACCAACCACGTCAGGCACACCATGTAAGTTTGAAAATAAACAAATATTCACAGGTGACAACATTAAGGAAAACATATGCAGCATTGGTTGGCTGGACTGACTGGCCGACAGGCCAACCCTATATATGTGAATATACCTGACTGACTGACAGACAGTCGTTAAGTATTTAAGTTACAGCATTGGTCAGTCAGTTGGTCTAACAATGAACCATCACACAGCACAGAACATTTTGAGGGCGGATTCACACTGCGGTCTCGGGACCGTTCTCGAGGCTACTTGGCAGATGTTTTGACAGTGTGAAGCCTGCGGTTTTCTTCAGAAACGGATAGCCTCGAAACCACCTCAAGAGGTAGTCTCGAGACTGCATTGTGCGTCCTCGAGACCGGTGAGCTGCAGTGTGAAGCAACCGTCCACAAAAACGGAACGTGACCTCATATAAAGTCGACGAGTCAGGCGTCGCCACAAATAAAGACTGGGTAACAGTTGTCGACATGGCCTGGTCTAACAGAGAGATTGCTTGCTTGTAGGGCTGTCTTCTGCGTCGTTTTAAGCCCCGCGAATCGACGCCAATTGTTTGAGTCGAGGAGTCGAAAATGTATATATTTTTATATCACCAGTTAGCCTACTACTGCGGTGCGCTGGACTGGTGTCATGTACTTCCAATTGAGAGAAGTAGCATGGCGAACAGTTATTTATTGTCTCGCACCAGCGCACTGGCAGGGGTGAAAGTGAGACAGAACGGAAAGAACCGTCGCACCGTTAAAACATTCAGAGCCGGGACGGTGCTCCGATAAGAGGAAGAAGCAAGCTGTCAAAATCCCATATTAAATAACCTGCCACAGCACAAACGCATGTCCAAGTCCAAGAAGTAAACAATCTAGCCTACTAATGTCAGATTAACATACACAGCTACTAGTTACATGTTCTAATTAAGTGCTTCTGAATTGTTCCAGTTTTTTTGTAATCAAATGCTGTTTGTGTTTCGCAGCCTGTGTCCATGGCATGTCCAAACTGCTAGCTCTCGTCCATGAGCTGTGCCTCCCCCATCCCTTAATGTGAATATTAAGCCACACTGTGGCTTGTGAAAGCGTTTCAATTTTAGGCTACGTTGATTATTAAATAATACAAATAATAACGTGCGCTGTGCTGCGCTGGACTCATCATTCTGCAAGTTTCTGCGCCTGGAAAATAGCAGATCTACAAGCTCACAACGCGTCGCGGATGCGAGGCATTGTGAGCTTGTAGATCAGCGAACGTCACTCGACACCTACTATACAGGTCTATTGATATGCAAATAGGCTTGTTTCTTTGTTAAACAGTTATCGAGGTGTGAACTTCGGGGGGTGCGAGACCCCGGCTCAGAAAAGGTTTGGGTCGTCGGGGGGCGCACAACCCAAGACCACTGCAACACTGTTCCACACTATATGGTTCCACACTGCGCTGTCGCGTGTCGGAAACATGAAGAGGCGCATTGGATTGTTACTTCAACTTTCGTGCCTGAATTTCTTGGCGACCAGAATCAGTAATGTTGCATAGTTGATGACGTCTGTATTCACTGGCGAGGCACTATGTGCAATTGTGCATACCGCCACCTATAGGATCAGGATGTATAGTGCTAGTGGTCTCCAGGGAGGGAGAATCTTTGCCAATGTGAATGCTGGCCAGCGTGAACCAGCAAACGTTTTCAGAATCAGTTCTAATCAAACGGATTGCAGTGTGAATCCGCCCTGAGAGTAATAGGCCATGAAGTTGCTTAACGACCTAGTGAAATGTAAAATATGTTTTCACACTGCTAGAGCTTATCTGTGGTAATCATATGGGCATTATTAACACTAGATGCCAAAACAATTGAAAAATATAGCTGCAAGCAGCGAAAAAGTGGCCAAGCCAGAAAAAGCAGGAAAGCAAAAAAGCAGCAAGGGAAAGCAGGGGAAAAGTGGGAAAAGAAATCAAAGAAAAACTAGAAGCTGTACTCTTCCGAGCACTATGATATGCAATTTAAATAGTCTGCATGAGGTGTTAAAGACACATACAACACTGACTGGAACCTGTAAAATAACCTCTCTAAAATATCTTGTGCACATTACGTTTACAGGAGGATAAATACCATAGTGAGAGTACCACCTTTTTTATGTAAACCTGACAGTGCTTAGCAAGTATCACCAATTTGTTTTATGTTCTTATTGCTTTGATAATACAATAAACATAGGTAGATCAAGCTACGGGGGAGCATGTGTGTGTGTGTGTGTGTGTGTGTGTGTGTGTGTGTGTGTGTGTGTGTGTGTGTGTGTGTGTGTGTGTGTGTGTGTGTGTTTCCAAAGTGCCAATTTTAGGGGTGCCAGGTAGATTCTGTCCACCAGAGAAATATGAAATATGTGTGTAGCTATGCGTGTCTGTAGCCTGACCTGCAATACCACTGGGTGACTGTTGAGCAGCCTTGAAATGTACAGTACATGCACACATAGGTGGCGCTAGAAGAGGGCCATGTGAGAAATGATAGGTGAGGTTGTGATTTACCATCCAAGGAATGTGTGCGCAAAGTTTGGCATTAATAGGGCCAACGGTGGCAGATATATGACTAGGACAAAAGTGTGACGTGACTGGGGGAGCTTTTCATAGTAACTGCGACTTGACGGTCGCAATTAAAAGTGCTAAAATTGATAACCATCAACTTCAGATGCTACTACACCTGCACCTCCAACTCCTGGACCAACTACACCTGCACCTCCAACTCCTGTACCAACTACACCTGCACCTCCAACTCCTGCACCAACTACACCTGCACCTCCAACTCCTGGACCAACTACACCTGCACCTCCAACTCCTGGACCAACTACACCAAAACCAGCCACGTCAGGCACACCATGTAAGTTTGAAAATAAACAAACATTAACAGGTGACAACATTAAGGAAAACATGGGCAGCATTGGTTGGCTGAACTGACTGGCCGACAGGCCAACCCTATATATGTGAATATACCTGACTGACTGACAGGCAGTCATTAAGTATTTAAGTTACAGCATTGGTCAGTCAGTTGGTCTAACAATGAACCATCACACAGCACAGATTTCTTTTGAGAGAGTAATAGGCCATGCAGTTGCTTAACGACCTAGTGAAAAGTAAAATATGTTTTCACACTGCTAGAGCTTGGTAATCATATGGGCATTCTTAACACTAGATGCCAAAACAATTGAAAAATATAGCTGCAAGCAGCGATAAAGTGGCCAAGCCAGAAAAAGCAGGAAAGCAAAAAAGCAGCAAGGGAAAGCAAGGGAAAAGTGGGAAAATAAATCAAAGAAAAACTAGAAGCAGTACTCTTCCGAGCACTATAATATGCAATTTAAATAGTCTGCATGAGGTGTTAAAGACACATACAACACTGACTGGAACCTGTAAAATAACCTCTCTAAAATATCTTGTGCACATTACTTTTACAGGAGGAAAAATACCATAGTGAGAGTACCTCCTTTTATATGTAAACCTGACAGTGCTTAGCAAGTATCACCAATTTGTTTTATGTCGTTATTGCTTTGATTGCGACCGGAGGTTGCATTTACTACCAAAACCTCCACAGGCTGTCTGTCCGTCCGTCCGTCTGTGAGTCAGTCACACTTTTGCCCTGCTCATATCTCCACAACCGTTGCCAACCATCCATGCCAAATTTTGCACACATACTCCTTACCTGCCAAACTACAACCTCCAAGGACCCCCAGAGCTCCAGGGACCCCCAGGTCCCTGGGGGACCCCCAGGTGTAAAAAAATGTCCCTCCGTGAGTGACACGTGACACGTCACACTTTTGCCCTGCTCATATCTCCACAACCGTTGCCCCCATCCATGCCACATTTTGCACACACACTCCTTACCTGGCAAACTACAACCTCCAAGGACCCCCGGAGCTCCAGGGACCCCCAGGTCCCTGGGGAACCCCCAGGTGTAAAAAATGACCACATGTGCAAAAAATGACCAAATGACCACCCCAACGGGGCTGCTCACAGGGAATTCCTGGGGACCACCCACTCCTGGTGCTCCAGAACGGATGCAAAAGTGGTGGCGTCCCCAGTGGAGGACCCCCTCCACTGCAGCTCACATAAAATGCCGTAACTCGGGCTAGGAGCGTCCAGGAGAGCCGGGGCCAGTACCTATTCGTCCGCCAAGGCAACGCGGAGACCCCACCCCTCATTTCTCACATGGCCCTCTTCTAGCGCCACCTGCAGGCCGATTTTTAAAACACATTTTTGGACACTGCTCCTACAGTTTTTGCCCTAAAATCACGGAAATCGTTACACAGCATGTCTACACTCATGTCATCAACATGGATCAGGAAGATTTTGGAAAAAAACATTTTTGCCCTATTTGTGGAGATAAGCGACCTACGGTCGCTTATCTCCCGATTAGGGAGTCTTACTGGTAATACAATAAACGTAGGTAGATCAAGCTACGGGGGAGCGTATGTGTGTGTGTGTGGTGTGTGTAACAGTTTCCAAAGTGCCAATTTTAGGGGTGCCAGGTAGATTCTGTCCACCAGAGAAATATTCAGCGGTGGTCACACCGTCTCCTTAGCGTGACCATGTGTGTAGCTATGCGTGTCTGTAGCCTGACCTGCAATACCACTGGGTGACTGTTGAGCAGCCTTGAAATGTACAGTACATGCACACATAGGTGGCGCTAGAAGAGGGCCATGTGAGAAATGATAGGTGAGGTTGTGATTTACCATCCAAGGAATGTGTGCGCAAAGTTTGGCATTAATAGGGCCAACGGTGGCAGATATATGACTAGGACAAAAGTGTGACGTGACTGGGGGAGCTTTTCATAGTAACTGCGACTTGACGGTTGCAATTAAAAGTGCTAAAATTGATAACCATCAACTTCAGATGCTACTACACCTGCACCTCCAACTCCTGGACCAACTACACCTGCACCTCCAACTCCTGTACCAACTACACCTGCACCTCCAACTCCTGCACCAACTACACCTGCACCTCCAACTCCTGGACCAACTACACCTGCACCTCCAACTCCTGGACCAACTACACCAAAACCAGCCACGTCAGGCACACCATGTAAGTTTGAAAATAAACAAACATTAACAGGTGACAACATTAAGGAAAACATGGGCAGCATTGGTTGGCTGGACTGACTGGCCGACAGGCCAACCCTATATATGTGAATATACCTGACTGACTGACTGACAGGCAGTCGTTAAGTATTTAAGTTACAGCATTGGTCAGTCAGTTGGTCTAACAATGAACCATCACACAGCACAGATTTCTTTTGAGAGAGTAATAGGCCATGCAGTTGCTTAACGACCTAGTGAAAAGTAAAATATGTTTTCACACTGCTAGAGCTTGGTAATCATATGGGCATTCTTAACACTAGATGCCAAAACAATTGAAAAATATAGCTGCAAGCAGCGATAAAGTGGCCAAGCCAGAAAAAGCAGGAAAGCAAAAAAGCAGCAAGGGAAAGCAAGGGAAAAGTGGGAAAATAAATCCAAGAAAAACTAGAAGCAGTACTCTTCCGAGCACTATAATATGCAATTTAAATAGTCTGCATGAGGTGTTAAAGACACATACAACACTGACTGGAACCTGTAAAATAACCTCTCTAAAATATCTTGTACACATTACTTTTACAGGAGGAAAAATACCATAGTGAGAGTACCTCCTTTTATATGTAAACCTGACAGTGCTTAGCAAGTATCACCAATTTGTTTTATGTCGTTATTGCTTTGATTGCGACCGGAGGTCGCATTTACTACCAAAACCTCCACAGGCTGTCTGTCTGTCTGTCCGTCCGTCCGTCTGTGAGTCAGTCACACTTTTGCCCTGCTCATATCTCCACAACCGTTGCCCCCATCCATGCCAAATTTTGCACACATACTCCTTACCTGGCAAACTACAACCTCCAAGGACCCCCGGAGCTCCAGGGACCCCCAGGTCCCTGGGGAACCCCCAGGTGTAAAAAATGACCACATGTGCAAAAATGACCAAATGACCACCCCAACGGGGCTGCTCACGGGGAATTCCTGGGGACCACCCACTCCTGGTGCTCCAGAACGGATGCAAAAGTGGTGGCTCACATAAAATGCCGTAACTCGGGCTAGGAGCGTCCAGGAGAGCCGGGGCCAGTACCTATTCGTCCGCCAAGGCAACGCGGAGACCCCACCCCTCATTTCTCACATGGCCCTCTTCTAGCGCCACCTGCAGGCCGATTTTTAAAACACATTTTTGGACACTGCTCCTACAGTTTTTGCCCTAAAATCACGGAAATCGTTACACAGCATGTCTACACTCATGTCATCAACATGGATCAGGAAGATTTTGGAAAAAAACATTTTTGCCCTATTTGTGGAGATAAGTGACCTACGGTCGCTTATCTCCCGATTAGGGAGTCTTACTGGTAATACAATAAACGTAGGTAGATCAAGCTACGGGGGAGCGTATGTGTGTGTGTGTGTGGTGTGTAACGGTTTCCAAAGTGCCAATTTTAGGGGTGCCAGGTAGATTCTGTCTACCAGAGAAATATTCAGCGGTGGTCACACCGTCTCCTTAGCGTGACCATGTGTGTAGCTATGCGTGTTTGTAGCCTAGCCTGCGATACCACTGGGTGACTGTTGAGCAGCCTTGAAACTACACCTCCCCCTCCAACTCCTGGACCAACTACACCAGAACCAACCACGTCAGGCACACCATGTAAGTTTGAAAATAAACAAACATTCACAGGTGACAACATTAAGAAAAACATAGGCAGCATTGGTTGGCTGGACTGACTGGCCGACAGGCCAACCCTATATATATGTGAATCTACCTGACTGACTGACTGACAGACAGACAGACAGACAGACAGACAGACAGACAGACAGACAGACAGACAGACAGACAGACAGACAGACAGACAGGCAGTCGTTAAGTATTTAAGTTACAGCATTGGTTAGTCAGTTGGTCTAACAATGAACCATACATCATCATCATCATCATTTATTTAGCTCACGACCATGATCACATGGTATGGAGCACAGCTCATATTATATACATAAATAGTATACAAAACATTACAAACATTACAATAATATTCAAACAGACGTAGCAGAAAAGCGGGCACAACACATTATTTGAACAAGGGCAAGGTGTTCTTTAGGAAAGCTCCCAATTTACATATAACTTTTGCCTTGTCGGCTTGTAGTAGTAGAATCAATTTCCACATAGATGGATGGGTTGTATAGTACTTTGGCAAGTATTTTTGTCTGAGATTCAAAAAAGTAAGGTTCTTACACTCAAACAGTACATGGTACTCATCCCCGACTCTGTTGTCATTGCATAGCACCCATTGCATAGCACCCATAGCACATAACATTTGAGAGAGTAATAGGCCATGCAGTTGCTTAAAGGTATAGTGCGCCTATTTGCAACCAAATCTGTATGGAATACTCACCATCAATGGAGCTGTTGGGAGGGCATTATTTGGTCAACTGAAAGCTGTGGTCAGAGATGTGGTAAATTTCGTGCTGAATTAAAAGTAGTTCCATTGAGTTGCCGGTCCCATTTTTTTGTAATAAACTAATCCACAAAACTGCTGTCATTATTATTGTTGACATATTTCTACTTTATAGAGCAATGCTCGTTCAACTTTGACCCCTCTGTCACATGGTACTATTTTTCCTCTCGAGTGTATCACTGCGCCGCATTCAACTCAATGGGCGCAACGGTGCATACCGCGGCAGCACACGCCTCCAAAACAAGCTGCTCTGCAGTCTCATAGCTGGTCGCTCCTGAAAGCTAAAATCTCGCCTTCGGTCCTAACTATAATTTTAGCCGGGGACCCCCTTATTCCCTCAAAGGCCCTGCCCTGGGGGTCCCCGGATCCTACTTTGAGAACCTATGGTACAGATGATATATTCGTTGTATTAGTCCTATGTTGTTGTTTTACCCTCGGTAGCTCTGGTCCATAGCGTAATGCTATGTCACCGATGAGCCCTTGCGCCGTAGGAAAGGCTGCACATCCTCTCCTCTGTAGTAAAAATACAAAGCACAGTTTCGCTTCTCACCAAAACAAAGACGTCTTCATAGAGTAAAAAGCCTACTTCCCGTAGTGGGGGCAATCTGTGTCTAAATTTCACGTCTAAATAAGTGGACTTATCGCCATAAAAGAAAATATTTCACAAAATCTGGTCAATGGTCTTTTGACAAGATCTGAGTAGCTAAAACTTCCAGTGAAATATTTTATTTTCTGGACCAAATGTGTATTTTAGACGTGAGGTGTGTGAAGTGTTGCCACTAAGGAAAGTAGGCTTTAAACATCTTAGAACCTTCTTTGTTTTGGTGAGTAGTGAAAGTGACATACTGTAGCGTACCGTTAGATACCTGACCAGAGCTAAAAAGAACAGGAAAGCTTGCTGGCTCTAACAAGCCAAAATTGTCTGGTGTCTTTATCAATGGGGAAACGGTGGAAGAAGTTTTTTACCCAGTAATGCGTGGATATATCCCCCTTTGTGTTAGCACTGGCAGAAAAAGGTAAGCTAAGCTTCTAAGGCTAGTAGTAGTGCAGTGCCTGGCTTCGACCCGACCCGATACGCAATTTTCCGGATCCGGCGCGAAAGGTTCAGATTCTCCGTATGCGGAGCTGATGTCTGACATCAGGGTTTTCCGGAACCGGCACTGTGTCTGCAGAGATCTCCATATATGGGTATAAAATGGACGCAGACAGATACAGATATCTCCATATATGGGCATAAATCATAGATCAGTTATTTTTTTATTTGAATCCTGAATATATTGTTGTGTTTGGTCTCTCTGTAATGTGTGTGTGTGTGTGTGTGTGTGTGTGTGTGTGTGTGTGTGTGTGTGTGTGTGTGTGTGTGTGTGTGTGTGTGTGTGTGTGTGTGTGTGCGTGCGTGCGTGCGTGCATGCGTACGTGTGTGTGCGTGCATGCGTGTCTGTGGTCTCTCAGCTGGTAATGAAACAGCTCCTGCTCCAAAGTGTGGTGTTCCATCCATCAAGCCTACGGTCAAAGCTTACACCAGCAGGATTGTTAACGGACAGAATGCAGTGTCTGGCTCCTGGCCCTGGCAGGTGTCTCTACAGGTAATGACAGAATGCAGTGTCTGGCTCCTGGCCCTGGATGGTGTCTATACAGGTAATGACAGAATGCAGTGTCTGGCTCCTGGCCCTGGATGGTGTCTATACAGGTAATGACAGAATGCAGTGTCCGTAGCCGTCCTTGCTTAAAGTCCCTATCTTGTTTTTCAGAGAGGCGTGTGTAAGTTGAAAACATTTCCCCGGTCCTAACACTGCCAACAGTCTTTCTAAGTCAAAGATTGTTTTTTTCACATGGGAAATGTCAGTCGGCTACGTCTATTATGTTGTTTCAACTTGCTGACACTTAATAAGCACTATTATACAGAAAATAGCATAGAATGTCATAACTAAATTATCCATAACTATTCTATTTATATGTTGATTAGATCGCAGACCTATCAATAGCTCTTAGGACTTGTTTGAAGGTGCTGCGTTCTAAGATCTTCCTCCTGTAATCACCAAGTCTAATGTAAACATACTAGTTTCATGGGCGCTTTGCGCCCGCTCATCCTAGAGTTTGCACGTACACATTAGAGCCCTGCACGGGCCTAAAATGTGGGCCCGGGCCCGGCCCTGGCCGGTGGACTTCAGTCCAGGCCCGGCCCATGGCCCGTTTGGTGCCGCTATTTAAAGCCCGAGCCTGGCCCTAAGCCCGTCACATTATTATTTAATGAATTATTTGTGTGCGTGGCTTTCACTGCTGCGCGCTGCAGCTACACTCTCAAGGGGAGTCAATACTGTCACAGACCACCGAAATTTGCGTCGGAAAGGTCCAGTTCAACTACAAAATGACATCTCTTGCCACTTCTGAAAAGGATTACTCCTAATTTGAGTTCGGAAAGCTGCACGCACGTCAGAAAGTCGAAACTTTCCGACGAAAACTATGGTCAGAGAGGACGGAGACTGAGAGACGTATGTACAGCCCTCTATAGCTGTGCTCGTCTTGCGCTCTGATTAAAAGAAAGAAGTCAACACAACACAACACAACAGCAAGTAATTACACACACATCACAACGCAAGAAATCTTCCTCCACCCACCGTTTGTTATGTTACATATCTTCACAGCAATTAGATATTGATATTATTGTCGGCTTGCCGCCCGTGGTTGCAAGCCATCTCGTAAAATACAGAGTAGGCTATCGTCCAGTACTAAAGAGTAAAGACGCACGCACGCATCCCGTAACTGATGCGGGAAGTCGGGGAATCATTACAGGGCGATTTATTTGAGAAATGACGGTGAAATGGGTGAAACTACAGTAGTGCTCCTAATTTTCCAGTCTCGCTGTGTACGCAGAGTAGACTTGAGTGTGTGACAGATGTAAAGCCGTCAAGCCCTCGGCTCGTTGCAGCTCTCCATTGGCTAATGTACTCATGTCACGACCAATCAGAGCCGTGTTGCTATAGATACGGATAGAACCCAAAGCCTAGAAGGCTATTAGCCTAGAAGGCTATGGGAGGCAGCACTCACACCACACCACACTCCATTCCAGCTAAGCGCACACACAGAGACGTCATGTGTGAAATTCACAGCGCAAAATTTTCCGAGCATGGTTCTGGCCCGGCCCTAGGCCCGTTGGTGAGTTTCGAAACGAGCCCAAGCCCGGCCCGTTTTGGCGGGCCGGGCCGGGCCGTGGTCAGGTCCCTCATTATTTAACCTATTTATTATTATTATTACCCTTATTACCCTTACCCCTATCGATATTTGCGTACACGACAACCAGTGCTATTGCTGGTGTACGGCACCAAATTTCCATGGCCCACCATATGGATCCTGTGGGCGTGAAAAATAAGGGGGTGGGCTTTGCATGTTCTCTGGGACCCCATCTACGTATGGACGCCACTTGATCGCCCATCAGCTCTCTGGATGATCTTTTATTCCTTTTTATGTGTTCCTTATTATAACTGCTAGGAATCTTGCAGTTCAAGCACATTCCCACAGTGTGGCAGGCTATTTTCAAAATGATTGGAACAGCCCACCGTGTACAGACAGAATCACAATCTATTGCCCGTGTACAGTGCATGATCCAAACTTGTGAGGGGCATAAAATCTGTAATAAATCGCTCCAAACATATTGTAAAAATCTAAAACTTCTGTCCATCCATATTCAAAGTAAGCCGCATGTAGGCAGTTGTCCTTCACGTATTCATATATATTTAATGTATTTATTCCATAAATATTTTTTGGGTGAGGGGGGCTCAACCCAATACAGCAGATCTACAAGCACCTCGCAGATCTACAAGCACCTGCCAGGGACACAGTTTGGTTGGCCTGTATAAGCCTTGCTGTCAACACACCACTACACCAACCATCACCTGCCTACCAATCAGGTCACCAAGCCAGGTGTGGTCAATTAGTGCCTGTCTTTTGATCAGTGCCTCCTGCCAAGTGGCCTCAGTCTTTCTTTGGAGTTCACTAGGAGAGAAGCATGTTTGAGCTCAGAGCAAAGTGTGTTTGTTTTCCATTTGGACTTACTGTGTTTTGTTGGTGTGTTTGCAACCAAGACCAAAGGAATAGCATATGCACATCGCCTAACTTACAGGGCAGTACTGTAGTATAGCCTAGGCATGTTCATGTAAAACTATTGGCCGTGTACACTAAGGCATGTAGAAACTAGGGTACACAGTGGATAATCCCATCAACGAGGAGCTACAGGACTGGCGGGAGCCTTGAGCAGCCTGGTGGGGACCCCGGGTTTCCAGGGGGTCCCTGGCTGGTTCCCAAAGTGTGGTTTGGGGACCCCCAGGGTTTCCATGGCTGGTTCACAACAGCCTAGTACATTCATGGCTGGTTCCCAAAGTGTGGTTCGGGAACCTCTGGGGGGCCTTACAGGGTTTCAAAGGGGTCCTTGGCTGGTTCCCAAAGTGTGGTTCGGGGACCTCTCTGGGTCCCTGAGGGGTTTCTGGGGCCTTGGCCTCGGACTGCAGAGTCCGGGGACTACCGATCAGGGACCACCTCCGCTCCTGTCCGACTTTGGGGCCTCGGCCTGGGACTGCAGAGTAGCCAGGGACCCCCTGGAGTTCCGGGGACCCACGGGGACCACCGCCAAAAAGCTAAAAAATGACCAAATGATCCCCCCAAAGGGGCTGCTCACAGGGAATTCCCGGGGACCACGACTCCTGGTGCTCCGGAACGACGCACCAGGTCGCGCCCCTAGTGGAGGACCCCCGCCACTGCAGCGCAAATAAAATGCTGTAACTCGATCTAGGAACGACCGGGAGAGCTCAGTGGGGCCGGTACCCACGCGTCCGCCTCGGCGGCCCGGAGACGGCCGTTCATAGAGCGCCACCTAGTGGCAGACCCCTGCAACTGCAGTCTGCTAAAAAGGCTTTAACTCGGCCCCGGAGCGACCGGGAGAGACGGGGACGGCACCCAGGGGGCCCCGGCGGCAGGGCCACCGCCTGGGCCCCGAGGGACCCCTGGAGCTCCAGGGACCCCCAGGGACCCCAGTGCCACCGGGAAAAGAAATATGGAAAATACTCAATTAGACGATCTACAAGCTATTGCTCCGGATCCAGCCTACTGTAGGCTAGTGAAGCCATCTAAACTCTCCACTTCCCTAATCTATTCTCCCACTGTGCTGGACTTGGATGTGCTGGGCTGTGCTGGACTCTATCAGGCTCTGGTGGGCTGTTTTTGGCTCTGGTGGGCTGGGCTGGGCTCTGGTAGGCTATACAGGGCAGTACTGTAGTATAGCCTAGGCATGTTCTGGTGTAGATGGACACTAATATGGGTATAAGTAACTCAGAGTGTACTAATGGAACCAAATGGACCCTACTAATGGAACCAAATGGACCCTAATATGGGTATATGTAACTCAGAGTGTACTAATGGAACCAAATGGACCCTAATATGGGTATATGTAACTCAGAGTATACTAATGGAACCAAATGGAGCGGCCCTGCCATGAACTAGAAACACCACATAGTGTTGTCTTGTATGCCTGTTTACATCTGCCCACACTCATAATAGTATGTTGGTCCGTCTTTAGAACACGAAGGGTTCCCAGTTCGATCCCGGGCTCCCCCTGAGTTAATGTCGAAGAGTCCTTGAGCAAGACTCTGAACCCCTAACTGCTCCTGATGAGCAGGTTGGTGCCAAGCATGGTTTCCTCTGCCATCGCTGTATGAATGTGTGTGTGTGAATGGGTGAATGTAATGAATGTGTGTGTGAATGGGTGAATGTAGTGCACAATCTATGTAAAGTGCCTTGGATAAAAGTGCTATATAAATGCACCATTTAGGCTACCATTTATGGGATAGGTCAGGGGTCTTCAATAGGGGGTCCGGCACCCCTAGGGGGTCCTCAGAGCTACTGCAGGGGGCCCTGTTGTAACAGAATGTGTGATAGGAACGTCTTTAGTTCTGTTGTAACAGAATCTTTGTGTGACGGGAATGGTGTACATTACACCCCTATTCTGAGGGAAATAGCAGATCTACAAGCTTGAGCTTGCAGTCCGGCTATTTTAGGCAAAGAGGTTTGATGTAGAAGTAAAACATAAGTGGAGACCAAGTACAGCCTTGTTAAGCATTTCATGTCATGAAAGGTGCTCTACAAATAATGTTTATTACTAGTAAGACGCCTCAGGGCGACATGCGACCTTGCCAAGGTCGCGCCAATTCTTGGCCATTTGGCCAGTGATGTATATCGGACCAGTTACCCATATATGGAGATCCATGTACTGTATATAGTACATCCCTTTTATGCCCATACATGGAGATGGGATGGTGTTTTCCTCTGGTGTTTCAGTCCGAGTGTATCAAAGGGTGCGTTCGGAAATGCGCACCGGGTGGACTGCGCGGGCGTTTATCGTGGGCTTGCCCAGGCCTTACGGCCTGGGCATAAATATAACGATTGCATTCACCACGGCTTCGTAACTCGCGCGGCGCTGCGCCGGCCGCGCGGCCCTGGCCCGCTCTTCGCGGCCAAGGCCAAGGTCCGCTGGCCTTCGCGCCGCTTGCAATGTCGTGGACAATAAAACGAGCGCACCCTTTGATACACTCTGACTGAATCACCAGTAGAAAACACTCTCTCACATGGAGATCCCTGTCTGAACCAGCCACACAGATATGGGCCATGTCAATGACATCAGGGATCTTCATACATGGGCATAAAAGGGATTCTGGGAATACCCATATATGGACTTTTAAATAGGTGATGTCACCTATGATATCACCTGTGATGTCACAGTGATGTGTCTGGTGTAGCTGTGCACCCTGGTCTGGCCTATTCAAGCCAGGTCCAGCCTGTAATGGCCTGGTGGAGACATCTAACTACCCCCCTTCCCTGGTCTATACTCCTACTTGGCAGGACTGGGCTGGACTTAGGTGTGCTGGAGCTCTATTGGGCTCCTGTGGGCTGTATTGGGCTCTGGTGGGCTGTGCTGTGCTTTGCTGGGCTCTGTTAGGCTGTATGGGGCAGTACTGTACTATAGCTTAGAAATATTCATGTAAAACTATTGGCTGTGGCGTGCACACAAAATCATGTGGTAACTCAATATGGTTATTGTGAGGCTGAAGATGCTTTCCATCATAGTGACATGCAGAAAAAAACTGTCCATATAGTATGGTTTACATAGAAGTCATGCCTTAGTGTACACGGCCAATAGTTTTACATGAACATGCCTAGGCTATACTACAGTACTGCCCTGTATAGCCTACCAGAGCCCAGCCCAGCCCACCAGAGCCCAAAACAGCCCACCAGAGCCCAAAACAGCCCACCAGAGCCTGATAGAGTCCAGTCCAGCACAGCCCAGCACATCCAAGTCCAGCACAGTGGGAGAATAAATTAGGGAAGTGGAGAGGTTGGATGGCTTCACTAGCCTACAGTAGGCTGGATCCGGCTTGAATAGGCCAGACCAGGGTGCACAGGACTGCACCAGACTCCACCAGGCTGCTCCATACTCCAGCCAGCTCTGTAGATCCTGTGTACACGGCACTCCTAACTCGAACGGTCAAGGGAAAGGGTCGTTTTAGGCGTCAAAACGGGCCCTAAGCTTACCCCGGGCCCTAACCCCCCTCACATAAGCTTGGTGAGGGGGGTACTAGCTATAGTAGGATGATCAGGCTTGTCGAGGCCAAAGGGTGTACTAGAGTCTTAATAGGCACCATTAGGTTGTTCTAGGCCATTGTCTGCCCTTTAGCTGCTCACACAATTGAGACCAAACACTGTGTACAGGAGCCTTAGTTTGTGTGTACATGACCAATAGTTTTAAATGGATATTTCTAGTCCATCGCACACAGCCACCTTGTGCACCCTTGGTTGGTTTGTCTTTGTTTGGGAAGGAGGGACTTTGAGGATGTACCTCACTTTGAGAACCGACCATGGACCACTTGATAAGCCCACAGTGTCCCTCTGAGGGTCCCCCGACCTCACTTTGAGAACCGACCATGGACCACTTGATAAACCCACAGTGTCCCTCTGAGGGTCCCTCGACCTCACTTTGAGAACCACCACGGACCACTTGATAAGCCCAGTGTCCCTCTGAGGGTCCCCCGACCTCACTTTGAGAACCGACCAAGGACCACTTGATAAGACCACAGTGTCCCTCTGAGGGTCCTCCGACCTCACTTTGAGAACCGACCATGGACCACTTGATAAGCCCACAGTGTCCCTCTGAGGGTCCTCCGACCTCACTTTGAGAACCACCACGGACCACTTGATAAGCCCACAGTGTCCCTCTGAGGGTCCTCCGACCTCACTTTGAGA
Source organism: Nannobrachium achirus (assembly GCF_963921795.1). NCBI lineage: Eukaryota > Metazoa > Chordata > Actinopteri > Myctophiformes > Myctophidae > Nannobrachium > Nannobrachium achirus. The sequence continues at coordinate 59,437,468 of NC_137814.1, forward strand.
ACCACCACGGACCACTTGATAAGCCCACAGTGTCCCTCTGAGGGTCCTCCGACCTCACTTTGAGAACCGACCATGGACCACTTGATAAGCCCACAGTGTCCCTCTGAGGGTCCTCCGACCTCACTTTGAGAACCACCACGGACCACTTGATAAGCCCACAGTGTCCCTCTGAGGGTCCTCCGACCTCACTTTGAGAACCACCACGGACCACTTGATAAGCCCACAGTGTCCCTCTGAGGGTCCCCCGACCTCACTTTGAGAACCACCACGGACCACTTGATAAGCCCACAGTGTCCCTCTGAGGGTCCTCCGACCTCACTTTGAGAACCGACCATGGACCACTTGATAAGCCCACAGTGTCCCTCTGAGGGTCCTCCGACCTCACTTTGAGAACCACCACGGACCACTTGATAAGCCCACAGTGTCCCTCTGAGGGTCCTCCGACCTCACTTTGAGAACCGACCATGGACCACTTGATAAGCCCACAGTGTCCCTCTGAGGGTCCTCCGACCTCACTTTGAGAACCGACCATGGACCACTTGATAAGCCCACAGTGTCCCTCTGAGGGTCCTCCGACCTCACTTTGAGAACCACCACGGACCACTTGATAAGCCCACAGTGTCCCTCTGAGGGTCCCCCGACCTCACTTTGAGAACCACCACGGACCACTTGATAAGCCCACAGTGTCCCTCTGAGGGTCCTCCGACCTCACTTTGAGAACCGACCATGGACCACTTGATAAGCCCACAGTGTCCCTCTGAGGGTCCTCCGACCTCACTTTGAGAACCACCACGGACCACTTGATAAGCCCACAGTGTCCCTCTGAGGGTCCTCCGACCTCACTTTGAGAACCACCACGGACCACTTGATAAGCCCACAGTGTCCCTCTGAGGGTCCTCCGACCTCACTTTGAGAACCACCACGGACCACTTGATAAGCCCACAGTGTCCCTCTGAGGG